>NC_081540.1:16059795-16359795 GCF_030273125.1 Centropristis striata
CAGTAGAGGTACACACATACACAGAAATTATCATCACATTTTGATTCTGAGACGAAGGGTCACATGAAAAATATTCAGCGAAAATCAGCTTACACAGAGCAGAGAGGAGAGGACAGGAGAAGCTGCAAACATGAAGTAGTACAATATGTGGTGAAAACTTTTACAATATGGTTAAGACTTGTGGGTACTTTTTTATATATATATAAATTCCATTTTATTCCAATATTTATAGATAATTTATCAGATAAATTAAACTTTTTTTTATGATTTATGTCATTATAACTGTGTCATTCTGCACAAAAGACATGTTTGAGTTGTTCACACCTCTGGCCATAATTGTGATAGAGCTGCAGGACTTAGATTTTGTGTAGATAATATTATATATATTTTATATAGCAGTGAAAAACACTTCTTTCTGGGGTTTAGAGGGTTAACAGAGGTGACAGTTGTGTGTAACAGTTGAATGTTTTCTAAAATGTTCATAATTTGTGTTTATTTGAATCCAGAGCGGCTGCAGACGGACGTCTTTGAGGAGGAAACCTACAGAGAGAACTTTCTGTCAAAGGTGAGAGCACACACACACACACACACACACACCAAGGTCATAACAGTTTTGCATTTTTCATTAGTTTTAGTTTTAATTTCATTATGAATATTTGTTTTCAAATTCAGTTAGTTGTAATGAGTTTTTAGAGTGAGTTTGCTAGTTTTAGTTTCGTTTTTATTAGTTTTAGTGTAAGTTTTTTTTGTAAATGGCTATGTGTTGGGGGCCAGATTCAAAGAGGTCATAATAAATTTTGCCTTTATTTCCTTTGGTTTATCCATCTCAGCCCCAATAAGGTTTTTAACTCTTACAGTTCCAGGTGTTTTGAATGTTGGTTGGAGTGTAGACATCCCAGTCTCAGTAAACATATTTACCATGTGTTCCTGCATGTTCACTAACCAGCAGATATTTAGTTGGAGCTAAATAAATACATTTCATATCAACACCAAAAAGTGTTTCCCCTACATGTATTCTGCAGCCGCTGCAGGATTTTCAGCGCCGTTGCAAAAAAATTGTGATTTGTAATATCATGGTTGAATTGAAGACTTTCACTTGCACACAGTGAAAACACAACATCCAAAGTTGCGCCGGCAACACTTTTACCATATTAGCTTAATGGTTTGTGCTATCGGGGAAAATTCCAATGTGTTATGGTGTCATTACGGTAATTTCACTCGCGCTTCTACTGGAAGCCCACAAAGCAGGAATACACACACTTGGCGGTGGAGAAATAGAAACACTGGAAGATGACAAAGATTAAAACGAAGGACATTTTCACTATAATTTTAGTTAGTTTTGTAACCTCACAATACAGTTTCAGTTATCTTTTTTTATATATGTTTTAAACTCGTTTATATTTTTATTTCAGTTAACGAAAATGTTTTTTCAATTCCAGTTTTCGTTATTTCGTTAGTTTTCGTTAACTATAATAACCTTGACGCACGCACACACACACACACACACACACACACACACACACACACACACACACACACACACACACACACATCACCTACTGGCTGTGTCGCTGCACAACATGATCGCCGTGCGTTACCCTCAGCCAATCAGAGCCATGCGAGGAGGCGGGGCTGAAAGTGTTTACTGGGTTCAGGTGTGGAATCTCTCATCTCTCCCCCTGACTCCCACTCAGTGTATGTACGTGTGTGTGTTGGTTGTAGGCATTTCAGATGTACCTGTGGAATTTGAGTGGGTGTCTGTGGTCCCTCCCTGTCTATTATTACATTTTTATTTCATTTGCAAATCAGCTTTTGATCAATCTCAGTGTTTTTATTCATTTTATTTATCTTTATTAGTGTTTGTGTTATGATATTTCTCTGTAGCACCTTACAGAAAACAGAAAGTAGAAACAAAAATAAAGAATCTGACCTTAATTACAGAATAAAATAAAATAAAAAATAAAAAATAAAATAAAATAATCTGAAGTAAAAGTGTCAAAAATACTTGCTTACAAGTTAAAGTCTCAAATTTAAAGTACTCACAGTAAAATAAGTCATCATGTAGAATGGCCCATACTGTAAAAAATAAAAATAAATAAAAAGGAAAAAAGTCTGGCAGCAAAAACAGTAAAAAACCCAAATTACTTGCAGATAATTTCTTTAAAAATATTTAAAGTTGCCTTAATTTAACATTCAGCAATATGATGTGTATTTATTGTATTCTTACATAGCAATTGAATAATACTGTAAAAACAATCTATAATGTCCCATTATATTAATTTTCAGATTTCAATTTCCATTTTATGGAAGTTACTTCTGATGGCATTTTCACTTAATGTAGAAACAGAAAAATCCCTGTAAAATAATACAGTAAATTTCTGAAGAAAAACTTTTTTTTCCAAATGTTTCATTTGTGTTCCGATTGCAAACAGACAGCAGGATTATTGTATGTTTTACTTTATCTATTGTGAGATTTCTCCAGAAATGTTAAACCTAAAATTATCTGAACTTTGGAGAAAGAGACACATTGTTTGAAAAATGTCAAGTCTGATTCCAGGAGAAGGTCGTAGAAGTTTTAAATAAACTTTCCACCATCAGTCACTCTGCAGGAAAACACCTCTGTGTGTTTGTTTGACTCCTGAGTTGCATCATGTGGTGGTTTTCAGAGAGGAAACCGGTTCCACACCAGGAAATAGTCTCAGATCAGGTGAAGAGTCATGGAAAGTTCCTGAGGGTCACAGAGGCGGCTCTGTCCTCTGCTCTTTGTGGTCATCAGTGACCAAGAAGATGAAGAAGAGGAAGAAGAAGAGATGTCTTCTTCCTCATGGCAAATTCCACCGGGCCGCGAGGACGACGCCTCCACACCAAAGTCCAACCGTCTGGAAAAAAATGTCTCCGGGACGCGTCAAAGGGAGAGATACAAACTGTGTGTGTGTGTGTGTGTGTGTGTGTGTCTGTGTGTGTCTGTGTGAATCAAAGAACATCAAGTGAAGGCGTTTGGCGTGTGTGTGTTATATTTATCTGTCAGGGCTGGGCCTGTTGTTGCTGAGTTGTATTTGTCCATGGCAACACTCGAACACCCTGACTGTATCTCATTGACACATGACTTAGGGCTTCAATTATATCATTCAATTAATCAATAAGTTATTTGATGACAAAAAAATATTTTTCCCGGTCCACTGAGAAGCTTTTTGCACATCTCTTGGTCTTCCTCCTTGAGGAGTTTTGCTCAATTGGAACTGCGTGATGCATCCATCCATCCATCCAGCGAGTCGTCTTCTGATCGGAAGGTTGGTGGTTCGATCCCTGGCCATGGCAGCTTACATGTCGAATTATCCTTGAGCAAGATACTGAACCCCAAATTGCTCCCGATGCTGCGTTCATCGTTGTGTGAATGAATTCCCAATGGTAGTATGAATGTGTGTGTGTGAAAGGGTGAATGAGCGTAGTGTGTAGTGTAAAGCACTTTGAGTGGTTGCAACAATACTGGAAAAGCGCTATACAAGTGCAGGTCCATTTTCCATTTTCCTTCCATCCAGTCATCCGTCCATCCATCCGTCCATCCATCCATCCAGTCATCCATCCATCCAGTCATCCATCCATCCATCCATCCATCCATCCATCCATCCAGTCATCCCTCTGTCCGTCCGTCCATCCATCCATCCATCCATCCATCCGTCCATCCATCCATCCATCCAGTCATCCCTCTGTCCGTCCGTTTGTCCATCCATTCATCCCTCTGTCTGTCCATCCATCCATCCATCCATCCATCAATCCAGTCATCCCCTCTGTCCATCCATCCATCCATCCATCCATCCGTCTATCCATCCATCCAGTCATCCGTCTATCCATCCATCCAGTCATCTGTCCAACCATCCAACCGTCCATCCAGTTATCCATTCCGTTTGTCTGTCAGTCTCTTCATCCATCCATCCATCCAACTGTCCCATCATCACCAGCTGCAGGGGAGCTCATTGGGGTTGGGTTCTTATCACCTTGCACATACAAAGAAAGAGTAAGAGTTGCAAAAATTGCCCTTTTTCCACTTTGTTTTTTGCACAGATTAAACAAGCAGGAATACAGATTTTAATAAGCAATGCGTAGATATGCTGGAGTTTCAGTCCTTATATTTCTGTCTGTCTTTTTGAACGGACTATAAAGCACGGCATAACATTTCTTATTCCTCTGCAAACAGTTGTGTTTAATCCTGTAGACATCTTGTTCACCAAAAAGCCTATAAATTATGTTCATGCTTCATTCATTTGGTGTCGGAATAATCAGAAAAATGTTTTACCGATTTAAAAAAATTCACAACAACTCATAACATTTTGGTACAGGAGCTGCACAGAAACATACCTACATTTAAGTAAAATGTAAAAAGAGCAAAAAACGACCTCAACCTGCTTGTTGGGATTAAAGACTAATTTGCAGTAGCACTCAGGAGATTAATGTCCAGTATTAGTGTAGTTATTAAGACCATAAATAGAAACCATATTTGTAGTTTGGGCATCCAGAGGCTGCTGCTGGGCAACCACGTTATAAAGTTAAAGGTTTGTTTGTGTTCCTCGAACTTCTTTGACATTTACTCAGTTATTTACGCTCCTGGTGCCAACAGAGAAGCAGAGCAGACAAATACCTTCAAAAACATTCTGCCTCATCACCCCGTGTGTGTGTGTGTGTGTGTGTTTTGAAGGGCAGAGGGACAGTGAGAGAGGAGCAGGAGCCGGTCACCACACAAACACCCCACCCAGCTCAGGTCAACATTTACATGGGTGGAATTAGCATGCTGCTTCCCACTGAGACACACACACACACACACACACACACAGTTGGAGTTAACTTGGGCACAGGCTAAAGCTGGTCATGAAAAAAAATGTTCAAATCCTTTCAGGATCACATCAGCTTCCCTTAGGACCTAAATTTGGTGTGTGTGTGTGTGTGTGTGTGACCTGACAGAGGGGAGTGTCTGCGTGTACACACAGAGCCGGCTGTGACGCATGCTTTTGGTTTTTCAGAGCTGAGTGAGTGTTGGTGTGTGTGTGTCACTGAGGCTTTTTTTATGTCTGTGTACATGCATGACTGTGTGTGTGTGTGTGTGCGTCTCACTTGTCAGCTCTGAATTGAATTGTCACTGTTTGGGAACGTCGCCCGATTCTGCAAGCGCGCGGCAGTTTAACGACATCTGACAATTAGTGGGTGCCTTTCTGACCAGAACACCTCGTGTCCAAATGTGGCATTCCCTGCTCCCAATTTCCTGCTTAAATTGAGGGTTTTTCAGGTCAGGCTTGGTGCTAAGTGAGCATGAAAGTGTTTAAAAACTAAATGAGAATCAACAAGGAGCTGTTTCTTCCTTCACCTAGCAGAGATGTGATGATTTTGTGCTCAAACGGTTGCAGCAAATGATCCCTAACTGCTGCACGGCTCTCCACACAGAAGGAGTCAAATCCTAATATCTGCTTGCTTCGACCAGAGGCTCTAAGTTAAGAGCAGGGCAGGAAACTTAGACCACAGCGGCCGTTGGATTCCAAAATACACACTTTGACTCTCAGCAGCCAAACGTGACTGAAAGGATCAGAAGCTGCAGATATTGATCCATGACAGAAGTCCTTTGGGTCTAATAGTTGTTGAAGATTTCATTTGTCCATTTTTGTGCTTTTTTCAGGCTGACTTTATTTCAAATAAAGTCCTGAACACATCTCTGCTCAATAAAAGATGTAAAGTGTTGCTTTTGCACAATTCTTCAATGATCTGTTGATTAAAAAGGCTGTGATTAGCTCAAGTTTCTGACTAACATCCAGCAAGAATAAAACTGGGAATTGAAACACTGAAACCAGTCTCAGCTTTCTAGTCATACCCAATTTATGTACAAAGACACACTTTGCAGTATGTGGAAATATTCACATACAATAGGACAAAAAAACAAATTTTACTGCACTTAACTACATTTATAAGCATAAAGTGGAAATTTCTGTAAAGGGAGACTCGTGGGTTATCATCATAAAGTGGGCGTGTCTCTCAAGAAGAGACTCTTGCAATTGAGCCAAACTTTGGAGCGTTATGGGGTGTTTGAAATTTTAGATTTTGTGCAAGAATAGGAATGGAAGTGGTTTTGACTTGATGTTCGTGAACAGGCTGTGTTATGCATAAGGGTGCTACAGCCCAATACCCGGAATGAAGCGGGTCTTACTCGCCAAAACGCCCCAAATTTGAATATGAGCCGTCCGGAGTGGTCTTTTGACAATATTTTTTTTGTCCCTGTAGAAGAGCAGGGTCTTTTTTCTCCCCTGAAAAAAGCCTGGTTGCTGATTGGATAGAACGCTAAGCAGGATGTGACGTAATACTCGACGCCACAACAACAAACGCCATTTGTAAAAGCCGTTGAAGCAGTGTTGCCAACTTACCAACTTTATCGCTATATTTACCGACTTTTCAGACCAGGTGATCACTTAGCGATCTCTGTTTTTTTACAACAAGCACGAGACACTCTGTGCACAGTTAGCAATGCCAGTTAATTCACCATCACTATGTTTTTGATGCTGTGCATAATTAGCCATGCTGCTTTGTTTATGATCAGCTGCTGACGTTGTGCACAGTTAGCGATGGCGGCCACAGTTGCGTTACACAACGATTGAAAACCATACGTCACCTCCAGAGTCTCTAAATCCCTCTGGGGGCCTTTTTGTAATGGAGACACGCAGAGTGAGCGGACATTTGAGGGGGCGTGGCCTGAGACTTTCCCGGTGGCCACTCTTCCCCCTAAAGGAAACACGGCTCATGTGTTTTAAACACCGCCTGCGTTGAGAAAGTGTGCCAGTCTCATGCATGCAGTTGTGAAAGGTTCACATGTTTATCCAAGCCTCTGTCTCTGGTTAATTGTTGCCTGTGAGCTTCTGTAAAGTCATTATTAACATTCTTAGTGTTGAGAAAGTAATTAAACCTAACCAGTTATGGTGGGTCCTGGCATTTGAGGGAATTGTGCCTGAAAATCAGAAGAAAGAGTAGGAACCTTGTTTTTAACAGAATCTTGCTAGCAGTTGGTGTTAAGGTTTTGACTGTGGTTGTGGGTTTGTGTCATTGTCATATATGTGAAGCTGTAATCAGCGTAAAGTGACAGAAAATGGGCATATTAGTGAAGGAAGAGAGAGAATCAAGACTGTCTTCTCCTCTCCTGCAGTCAATCATTGACTGCTGCGCTCATAAACAGCAGCAAGCAGCTCTTTATCTCACCTACCTGAGGAATTCAGAAGGAGAGTGAGCAGTGCACACATAGACTCAGAATATTCAGCTTCCTGGACAAATACTGCTGCTGCTCATCTTAGGCTGAGAGTCCACATAGTGTCTTTTTTTATTGTGTCAAATGAGGAGAAAAAACGTTTTCCAGAGCACTTTGATGTTGTTTGGATGCTTTTAGTTTTAAAATGTTTTCTGCTGTGGCCACTGTCAGTCTGATATAACAGTAACTCTCTTCACTGTATTGTGTCAGACTGAGCACTGACAATCTCCGCCATGCAAGGTTTTAGAGCAGAAATCCTCAAGAAAGAAATGACCAAAAACCACCATCTACCGTAGAAAGACACTGTAAAAACAGGCATAAACGCCACAGTTTAAACTTTCTGACGTCCTTGAATGGATCATAGGTTACGAAAATGTTTCCATTAATAAAGGTAACCATAATGGAGCTTCAAATTGTGATATTTCTGTCAAAATCACTTTTCTACATGTGTCATTTAAAACATGTCCAAAAATAAAGTGTTTGCACTAACCAGATCCTGTTAAAACATTAAATTCTGCTCCTCAGCAACACTGTGAAGCCATGATTGATTCTGCTGAGATGAACGGTGACGTGACAAATATTCACTGAAAATCTGTTCACACAGAACAGAGAGGAGAGGACAGGAGAGGCTGGAAACATGGAAATAGTTCAATATGTAGAATATTTGGAGCAAATTTTCAAACATTCAAAACACTTGTGGGCAATTAGAAAAGTGTTGTGTATGTACATATTCTATTTTATATGAGTTTTTAGAGATTAGCTGCAGATAGAAAGATATTAAAAGGTGTCTGCTCCTGTTAGAGGGAGGAGACGGAGAGGAAGAAGGTGAGGTACCAGAGTTTTCTTAATCTCTGGATGTTTTCACCAAACCCGCCCCTGTCCTGTTTCTAAACTGTAAGATCTTCCTCCTCCTCCTCTGTCAGTTGCACAGAGTTTCCACAGGGTTGTCCCCACTCTGGGTCTGTAATTAGGTTTTCTGTGGCCTGGCTGCTCCCCGTCTTCAGCCCCGGCTGAGTGCGGCGTCCCGCAAAGACATCATGAGACATGAGAAACACGGCTGCAGCACGTGAACACGCCAGACAGTGCCACACCGTATTTTATTCCATAACTCTTTACATTGTGCGTTGTCACATCAGATCTAATTATTTTTTTACAGCTGATATTTGAGTGTTAAAGCTATTAATCTAATTATATATTTTTATTAGTGTTAGTCATAGATTGTGTATAAATAATGGACGTGGTCACTGTGACGTCACCTTGGGGTGTGCCATATCGTATCGTTCACGATAATATCAGTAAATGTTATGGTTAAAAAAAAGGCATATCATGATATTGGCAACATTCCTACTTCTTGATGTGGCGTAAATTTGAGTGTCTGACACCAGTCAGCCAAACCCCCACCCCCACCTCTACGTCCTCCTCCCAGACATGCGCGCGCATTCACACACTTCTGTATTATGCCGTTCGTTAGCCACGAGCTAACATTAGCTAACAATTAAAGTTGTTTTATTCACAAAAAGCTACTTACTCTCTGTCGCTAAACACATGCAGCTTTCAAATTAAGAGCACAGTGTGTTAACAGAATCCACCGCAGAACTTACAAGAAGACTGTCAAAATAAGATGCCTTAAATAAAACATACAAGAATCTTTATTCTTCTTTACAAAATGTCATTAAAATATGCCCCCGAAACCCCTAAATGGTTATTTTTATTATTTGCTCATACTCAAGAGTCAAGAGTAATTTTTGTATTTGGCAACGGTTAAGATTTGCACTTAACACTACATTTTAGATAGCCTCTCTACACCTCAACCTGACTGAGAGAAGCTGCAAGCTAATTCATGTTAGCATTAACTGGAGCATTAAATGGGATGTTAGTTTTGGCTAGCAAAAAAACGCTAAACGTCCTTTTTTATATCTATATAATGTTATATATAACTTTACTGACACGTTGCCGTGGATACGCATTGTTCTGCTTCTCTCCTCATGACGGCTTGCCTTGTTAGCCACCTGTCAATCAAAGGTAGCCACGCCCCAAATCATACGATTCTTTACCTTCTGTTTTCTTCTGAATGGGGCCATTATTTGAACTATTAACATCAAATTGTCTTGAAGAAGAGTTTTCACTAGTGATTGAGACTATAATGTTGTCCTAAAAAAGTTTTCAAATTTTGCATTGAAATGAATGGACAGATTTTTTTTGCAGCCAAACTTATCGCCCCCTGCCGGAATTTTTGGTAGAATGCAGCTTAAGGCACTTCCTGGTTTGCCTCCTTGCTCAGACCCGGAGGTTGCCGCCTGGTATTAGTATATTTTAAATTACATTTATTTTCATATATTTTGTAAATTTTCTCAACTAAATTTTAAAGGATCATCATGTAAAATGTACAATATTTATTTATTTTATATTCGTATTATTTGTTATGTTTGCGTACTGAAAAAAATAATATAATCATATATTGGCATTTTTTCTTAAAATTTCCTCAGAACTGAGTATTCTCTGATTTATTGTACAGACAAATGCAGGTAATAACACAGTAATGTTTGCAACTGGATGGCTCAATAATAGATGAGTCATGCCTTATTTTTAACAGCAGAAACATATCCCCAAGAATCCTCTCTGCTCTGACGCCATCCACACCTTCACTTGATTTACCTTTCACCTCTCGGTCTGCTGCGGTCACGTCTCGCTTCAGGGAAGTGACACACAGAGGATAAAACGCCAGAATACAGACACTCTGAGGAGAATATGTCACATTTTACCTGCACATCAGCACCTCCACCAACACACTGCAGAGCTCAGAGCGCTAAAACATCTCTGCTCTGTTTAAATCAAATCAGACACACTCTATTATTTCATTTTTAATTTTAGGTGGAAGGCCTGGTTGGTAGATATTACATCCTATATAATATTATGAAACATTTTAATCAAGTGAACTAGGGCTGGGCGATATGGACCAAAAGTCATATCCCGATATATTTAGGCGGAATTTCGATATATGATATATATCCTGATATTTTTATCACAAAGTGAGAGGAGTACCTTTTTAGCTCCAAAAAGTGCACATTTACATTAAAAAATATCTTAAATAAAAATTGCCTATGAAATTAAATTCGCCAATCTTTTTCTGAAATAAATATATTTATATGAGAAAAGAATAACGAACATTACAAAAGAACTAAATATGACAAACCCTAGTAAGGGCAGCATTTATATATCAAGAAAGAAAAAAAAACTATATCGATATATGCGATATGGGCTAATTCCATATCACATTAAAAAATATATCGATATATTCTGTATATCGATACATCGCCCAGCCCTAAAGTGAACTGCAACAGACAGCAACAAAAACAAAACATGTATTATTAAACTGTATTTAACCTTATTATTTTACAGGGTTTTTTTTTACATTAAGTGCAAATGCCATTTAAAAAAATTTAATGACAGAAATATAAGAATTTTAATCTTCGTTTTGGCCACTTTTTCTAATGGAACCATTCATAACCGATGATCCCTGTAAGGGTCGTCGGAAAGTTCAAACTCTGTTTCTGTCAACGATATATGGTGGATTTTTAAAGAAAACATACAAGATCTAGTTAGTTGCACCTTATTCGGATAAATGAACTTGTCAAACTGAGCATCCTTGCTTTTCCCTCATCCGGTTATTTTCCGAGGACATGACCTTTAATTCCTTCGGGGGTTCAAACGGAAAGCGACGCAGCTCTCTCTCAGGTTCAGAGACAGGAAGCTGAGGTCACGGCGAGGAGAGAGTGGGGTCGAGAGTAAATATGAGGTCAGCAGCAGAGACGAGAACTCTCCGGCTCCAGGACCCCCTCCCCCTCACCTGAAAAACAACAAGCAGAGCTGTTTACCTGCTCATAATACACCACCCCCCTCCCCTCCTCTCAGCACCTTCCCCACACATCAGGCTTCACTGTGGGCCACCAGGTGAACTCCTCCTCCTGTTGCAGGACTTTGTTCTGGGAGGAACTTTCCAGAACATTACTCAGGTCATTGACCTGCAGTAATCACCTTTTTATTACCTTTTTATTATAACTGTGTCCTAAAATATCAAATTAATCATATGGAATACTCGGGGTGCCTTCCTAAATAATCATTTAGTATCTCATATTGTCACTTTATATTCAAGATGTTGATTAAGCCTTTGGAGTTTGGGGCTATTCTGTTGGTTTTGGACTCCTTTTCATTCAGCCTGTATAAACCACTTAAAAAGTTTTCACCATGCCACGTTGGCATCATTGTTTTCAGTACAACCTCACCTATATGACCTGGTTATTATTTTTCATTTTGACTTACTGGATCAACATTTTGAACACAGAAACACACAAAAAAATACAAAAAACACACAAAAAACACAATGAAATTGCAAAAAAACCCACATATAAAACACACATAAAATGACATAAAAAAAATACAAAAAACACATAAAACACAAAAACGCACAAAACATTGCAAAAAACACAAAAAATTACAAAAAACACAAAGAAATTACAAAAAACACATAAAAACACACAAAACCATTAAACACAAAAAATTGCATTAAAAATGCATTGAAATGCTGAATGCACACTGCAAAATTAAAAAAAATATCTTCAGAAACTTCAGTTAAATCATGTTAGACTTGGTCGAGGTAGTTTTAGCCTTTGCTGAAAAAGAGTTGATGCAATAATTGGACATAGAAACTCCTAGAAAAGTCAAACCTTTAGAGGGAAGCTGACAGCAGGGCTCTCCAGCGCTTTCGTGGACTCCAGAGGGTTAACCAAATTGTAAAAAAAAAAAAAAAAGGAAAAAAAGATATTAGTTTTCCAGAAATGTACATAATTTTTTGCATTATTTTACAGGGGTTTACTGTTTATTATTACAAACATTAACCTAAAATGGAAGTTGAAATCTGTTAATATGATGGGATAGCAACCAAAACAACCAAAAAAAAAGAAAAATAATACAGTGAATTTCTGGAAAATGTTCCCCCTTATGCCACACGTGATATCATGTAGTTAATCTTTTTAAAAAATAATTTTGCAAACAAGCGTTCATTTGTATTTCTTTAGTCAATTATTTTCTGAATTGGATTTGAATTTGGAGTTAGTGGCGCCCTCTAGTGGCCGTTGTATGAATGATGGTGAGTGTGTCTCATGTGAAAACAAAAGTAAACCATGTGATTCAAACATCACTTAACTTTCATATTAAGTTTCTACTGAACTATGTCACTTCTTGTAATCACATTTACTCTTTAAGCTGTCTTTAGCCGTGTTCCGACTGGAGGGGAAGTGGCCACCGGGAAAGTCTCAGGCCCCACCCTCTCAAAAGTCCGCTCACTTTGCTTGTTTCTCGTTAAGAAGAGTAAGAAGGAGTTGCTGGATTTGTCACCAGTCGCTTTCTTGAATAGTTGCTAAGGGGGTCTGAAAAGTCGCTAAATTTAGCAACAAAACCGCTAAGTTGGGAACACTGCTTTGCCGGCTTTTACAAATGGCGCGTGTTGTTGTCGTGTACAGTGCTGCGTGATCTATCCAATCAGTAACCAGGTTTTTTTCAGGGGAGAAAAACGTCCCTGCTCTTAAACAGGGACTAAAAAAATCCCGACAAAAGCCGGCTCCGGACTGCTCGTATTCAAATTAGGGGCGTTTCGGCGAGTGAGACCCGCCCGGTGGTGGAAACAGCCCTTTTTATAACACCTAACCAGGAACTTTTTGCCCTAACATTAGAGAAGTGTTTTTGTAGCCTAAATTCAACCAAACTTCAGCCTTTATTTTTTTACAACTGCGAACCTCACATTTATGTATAAAAGTGTAAATAAATGCATATAAATGATGGAAGTGAAATAGTTAACAAGGGCGACTTGACTATTGGAAGTCGAAGTGAAATGTGATGCAAATTTGAATTTTTGGGCATATGCATTGCAAGTTATTTGAAGGTGTAAAGTTTGTACACAGATTGAAGAGGTTGAGCTGAGTGAACACGTTCACCATGAATATCACCTCAGCAGCATCTACAGATGTGTGACCTGTTGCACTCTGATTCAGTGCGTTTACATGCACAGTTTAATCGAGCTATGCTTAAAAATCGATTTTGGCCTCTAATCGGACGTCTGTCCTTGTCCCAGTTTACATGCAACTGAGAAAATCTATTAACTGACGGAACGTGTCCTCCTCCTCAACACTGGGTGGCGATATGCATCGTTTCAGTGGGTTAATATGACTCCCTTTTCTGTTGAACTCAGTTTGACACTTTGTGCCGTCCCTACTGACCGGCAACTGGTTAATGTGCGGCCGGCTAATGTGACTGGCTAATGTGAATGGCTAATGTGAATGGCTAATGTGACCGGCTTGTGCGACTGGCTAATGCAACCGGCTAATGTGCTACCGGCGAATGTCTGACCGACTAATATGCAACGGGCTCATGCAACCAGCTAATGCAACCGACTAATGCGACCGGATAATATGACCGGCTAATGTGACCAGCTAATGCAACCAGCTAAGGCAACCGGCTAATATGACCGGCTAATGCAACCAGCTAATGTGTGACCGGTTTTCTTGGATGTTTTTGTTCTGGGACCATATGCCAGCGCAGGGGGGTGGAGCATCCGGGGCATGTGCACATGCGTTGTGTTGTCATTGAAAATCCTATTCCATTCCCATTATCTGGGTGTCCTAATCGGAGTTGGAGAACTCCGACATTAGTCGGACTAACACGTTTACATGCACTTCAGTTATCCAGTTATAGTCAGATTAAGGCAATAATTCTTTTTTTTCAAGTGTCATGTAAACGTACTGATTAATGCATTTGTATTGTGATACTGCAGAACTTTTTATCTGTTTGATTCCCCTCCTGGCACAAACAGGCTTCCGTAGAGAGGATCAAATCAGAGCCGGATCCAACCGATTGAAGTGAGATGAAATAATCTGAAGTGAGTCTGCAGCCAGAGAGGGGAGGGGGCGTGAAGAAAAAGAGAGAATAAGGTGGGCTTTCTGCTGCACATTGCTTTCTCTGTGCCCAAAGCAGAACGAAGCCTCACCAGAGCATTTACATTTATTTTTACGATATTTAAACAAACAAATAACAAAAATAAATCAATGCGAAACCTCGAAACCTGACCGCAGTGTGTTCAGGAGCCCCTCTGCCCTGACAGCGAGCGGGAGACCACCAATTCCTCCCGGTCAATATTTGAGGAGCTAATTTGGAGAGTTTGTCCTCTCTGCTCGGGGAAAAAAAGGAGGATTGAGTGAACAGCGTGTGTTTTTCTATGCGTCGGCCGTGCGTTTGCATAATGTCGCCCGAGTTTACACGCACCCTTATCTGTCACAGCTTGTGTGTGTGTGTGTGTGTGTGTGTGTTTCAGTTGTTCCTGCTCTACCTGTGGTCAGCTTTGATTAGAGGCTTATCGCGGCCCCGTCACACCTCGAGCATGTAACTCCCACAGCAGGGCCATAAAACAAACACACCCAGAGCACCAAAAAAGGACCTGATTATATTTCTTTTGAGTCTTTATGGATTTATTGGCTTTAAAGCTGCTGAAGGAAGCAGAGTTATGCAAAACAAATGCATATGAAACCTTAATTTCTGTCACTAATAATAACATAATTCTTTCTGACTATTCCAGTATTTATGCCAATAGTTGTACAGTTAAAGCAACATCTAAATACTGTCATTAAACTTTCTTATGGTTAATATTTGTAATTAAAGTAATTTACTTTTTTATGGCATTGCACATAATGTGGAGAAATCCACCTGCAAAATAATACAGTAAGTTTTTGAAAAATAACTGTGTACAACCCAGATTCCAAAAGGAAATTTGTGACATTGTCTCAACATAAATACAACAGAATGTGATCATTTATTTTGACATATTCAGTTAAAAACTCCATGTGAAGTAAACTGATAAACTCTCTCACAGCAATTCTGATTATTTATCAACAATTTGTCATCTCCGGGGTCTCTAAGCAACTAAAAGCTAGATAAGTCGTGAAATCAGTTATTGTTCAATAATCATCCTCAAAATATACATAAAATATGTGTATATCAGCTAAATATTTAAACTGTTAAATAATTGTTATTTGCTTAATATTTTAACAATTTATTCATTATTATTAGCTCAATATTTCATCATAAGATAAACATTTTAAGTTTATTCAGTATTAAAAATAAATAATAAATTATGAGTTTTAAGTGGCACATTCACTATTTTTTACTAAATATTTCAACCATTCATCCATAACAGTTTAACAGTTTATTCACGACTTTTAGAGAGTTTTAAACTGTTTTTTACTTTTAGCAATGTTTTTTGATATATGTAAAATCAAAATATACATTGGTTGCTGTTGGAATTAATACATTTTATTTGTTGTTTATTGTCACAGTAAAAAGTAAAAAGCCATTTCTTTTTCAACTATTCTCCTTCACCTCCCTGTCTCTCCTCCATCAGGCTCTGCCTCTGCTGTGTTCGGAGCAGTCGGGCACTCTGAGCTTCGACGCCGACCTCCGACACCTGTACGCCGCCGTCACCGCCCACGGAAAGACACGGAAACGCAAACTGTCTGAGGAGGAGGAAGAGGAGGACAAGAAGGAAGAGGAGAAGGGGCAGCCACCTGCAGGCATCACCTTGTCTTCAGGTTTGTTTCACTTCATAAAACCATCACAGGAAAATGTTTCTTTCTTTACTTTTAGCCTCCATGTTTTTGCATCCAAGATCCAGACTGAAACATCCATCAGAAAGTAACTTAATGAACCTGTTTCCTAAAAAAAGAACAAAATTGTGTGAACAACCCAAACACTTTTGTGCAGAATTACACAGGTATGACTGAAAAAAAAAAGAAAAAACACAAATAAGTTGAACTTCTCTGATGAATATTTCTCTTAAATTGGAATAAATTGGAATCTTTATATGAATCATATCGAAGTGCCCACAAATGTTATGTTATGTTATAACAAATGTTATAATGCCTGTTTTTACAGTTTCTGGCTGTGCTAAATGGTGTAATTCTGGCATTTTTTCTGTCATACCTGCCAGAGTTATTTTGTCTTCAGAGTGTAGCTTATTATCCCAAAGATTTTTTAAATTTCTTTTCATTTTCAGGTGGGGTTAACACAATTTACTGGAACTGATTATAACCTTAAGTCATGTTGATAATATACATTAGCCCATATTGTGTATATAATAATACTTTTTCTTTCTCTCTCTCCTCCTCCCTACAAGACACATAGTTGAATGAATTTGACTGATAACATTTTTGTTATTGCTATATATATACACTGTAAAAAAACATTAAAAGAAACAGTAGAAGGACTGGCAACAATAGTTGCCAAACACTTACTGTCAGTTATTTAACAGATGACTTCTTTATAAATATGGATAATATGCAGTACATATCTGTAATTAAAACCTATATATCTGTAGAATAACTAAAGTTTTTACTTTAATAAGTAAGTGTTTGGCAACTTTTGTTGTTTATTATTTATAATAAAGTAGTTTACTTTTTTATGGCATTTACACTTAATGTCGAAAAACAAGAAAAAATTATGGGCTGAAATATGTGCCCCCAGAACATGAATTTAAATGATTTATATTTGAATTTGAATTGCTTAACTTGAATAATTGCATAAAAAAACTGCATTTTTTTGCATTAAAAAGTTGAATCACACAATTTGAATTTGTATTGTTCAATTTAAATCATTGCATGAATCATTTCATTGAAAAACTGAAACTGAATTGTAATTTGAAATTTAATTTATTAGTTTGGAACTGAACATTCAGTTCGCAAAATTCAATTTCAATTTTCTGCGAGGAACATTGGGGTAGTTTTTTTTTTAACGAACATTCGGGTAGTTGAGGCAGTTTGGCAATAGATACACAGAGCGCCTCTTCGGCCAATCAGCATATCCGTTTTCTTTTGTAACATTTGATGCCACCCGGTTGCTATAGCGCTTCAATCGCTGGTCAAGCCAGTCTGACTTATTCCTCTGTTTTGTGGCAAGTGGCAACTTGGTGGCAACAAATGTTACAAAAAAAAAAAACAGAGGTGCTGATTGGCCGAAGAGGCGCTCTGTGTATCTGTGCTCGATTGCTCTGCCTCAACTACCCGGATGTTCGTCAAAGAAAATTGAAATTGAATTTTGCGAACTAAATTTGAATTGTGAGAACTGAATGTTCAGCTCCAAACTAATAAATTCAATTTCAAATTACAATTCAGATTCAGTTTTTCAATGGAATGATTCAAATTGAACAATACAAATTCAAATTATGTGATTCAAGTTTAGTTTTTTAATGCAATAATTCAAGTTGAACAATTCAAGTATAAATAATTCAAATTCAGTTTCTGGTGGCACATATTTCAGCCCATAGAAAACCCTGTAAAATAATACAGTTTTAAATTCTGGGAAATCACTTTTTTGTGTGTGTATCACATTAATGGAGTCACTGTGAATTATTTTAACCATTGTGTGTCCTCGCCCTGCAGATGGATCCGTCGCCAGCAGTGAAGCAGGTCGGAGCCGACAGGAGGACGCAGCTGGAGCCAAGATGGCTGAAAGACCCGCAGTAGCACAGATACGACAGGTATCACGATCGTTTTAAAACGTAATTTTACTCACTTCAATAATAAAAGTAAAAATAAATATGCTAATAAATGCAAATTATCCAGAAAAGAGCCACAGGAGTTGTAAATATTTCTTCAAATATTATATGCTTGTTATTTCTTCTAATACATGCAGGTAGAAGAAGTAGAAGTAAAAGTTCTCAGATATATTATTCTGAATAATGTACGTTATATTATTAGCAATTATAATTATTGACACTTTAAAGTATATATATATATATACTGCATACTTGCAGATCATTTTGGGGATTTTTTCCCCCAATAGTTTGATGAAAAAAGTATAAAAAATGATCAAGAATTTCAGAATAAAAGTGCTTTACTGAATAAACACGACCAATAATTGATGAAAAATGAAAAAAAAGATTAGATAAAACAAAGTTTTATAAATGATACAAGAGATAAAACATAAAAAAGGTACTAAAATAAACTGCTTTTAATGTATGAGCGATGTTGATGATTTTAATTGTTTTTATTTGTAATTGCATTTTTACTGTGTTTTAATTGTAAAGCGTCTTTGAGTACCTTGTAAAGTTCTCTATAAATAAAATGTATTATTATTATTATTATTATTATTATTTTTATTAATAAAATCTCTTCTGCAGTCTGTCCCCATCCCGTCCGACCCGGCAGAGCGACCGCCCTCCAAACCAAAGAAGAAGAAAGTGGGGCTGTTCAGATGAGACACACAGAATTTCTTCAGGAAAAAATCATTTTTTTCTCTTCCATGCGATGAAAAAGTGGATTTTAAAAAAAAGAACATATCTTATTTTTAAACTTTTATTTTTTTTTAATATTTTGAAACACTCGCTGGTTTTAATCAGGATTTATTCAGTTCATAAAAAGGCTTTTTTTTAGATTAAACATTTAATTCAATAATAACAGTTTATGTTTTTAAAGGGGTTTTAGAGAAGGCTGTTGATTAAAGATGTAAATATAATTTGTCATTGCTGTTTTTGTCTGTTTATAATAAAAGGACATTTTGAAGGAACGTATTCTGTATTGACCCTTATATTGTGTTTGTGTCTGAAGACTGACTGTGAAGTGGCGGAGGGAGAATAGTGACCTGACGACGGTCGATAGAGCCGTTCTTCGCCGTCTTTCAGAGCACGGTGAGATGTTGACTCAAGGTGTTGCAGCATCTCGGGAATGCTATTGAAGTTTTAGGTGAAAAGTCACTGTTTGCCTTCAAGAGTTTCTGTGTGATAAACGTCTCTGAAATAATGAATTCATCTCTATCACGACGCCACCTTTCCAGTCTGTTACTTTCCTGGGAAATAACGGCTCATTCTCAGCACATTTACTGAAAAGTAATGTCTGATTTTAGTCTGGAGTCCAAGAAAGTGCCGGAGCACGACTTCTTCATGACGTCACGACGTAAAAACAAAGCAGCATCAATACCTGCTGTCAGTTTTCTCTAAAGTTTTGGCTTTTCCAGAAGTTTCCATGTCCAATTTAATGCATTAACCCTTTGTGTGTTTTGAGTGTGTTTTTATGTGTGTATTTTGTGGGGTTTTTGTGCTTCTTTGTGTGTTTTTTTTATAATTTTTGTGTTTTGTGTGTGTGTTTCTTTTTAATTATTTTTGTGTGTTTTTTGTATTCAAAATATTGACCCAGTAGGTCAAAATGAAAAAACGAATCAGGTCATAAAGGTGAGGTTGTCCTGAAAACAATGATACCAACACGCCATGGTAAATATTTTTAAGTGGTTTATACAGGCTGGATGAAAAGGAGTCCAAAACCGACAAAAGAGCCCCAAACTCCAAAGGGTTAAATCTAAAGGAGTTTTGAAGATAAAACCTGGTATGCTCATTTGACTGCATTTGTGGATTATTCATTTAAATGGTAAATAGAGTGCACTTACTGTATATAGAGCTTTTATCCAAAGCGCTTTACACTACAGACTGCGCTCATTCATCCCTTCACACATTCATACTGGTGAGTATGAACCGAGGCTAAGCAGCATCAGGATTTGGGGTTCAGTATCTTTCCCATGGTCTGGGATCAAACCACCGACATTCCACTCATTTGGGCGACTGCTCTACCAACTGAGCCACAGTCGCAGATTTAGTCACTCAACAGATGATTAACTATTAACTGTTTTGAGTATTGGCCTTCACATTTTGATGAGTCAAGGTTCTTTAAAAAAGTGAAAAAAAGCTATCTGAAGCTCTTTGTATCTTTCTGAAGCTCTCTGTAGCTTTCTGAACCTCTTTAAAGCTCTCTGAAGCTCTATGTAGCTTTCTGAAGCTCTCTGAAGCTCTCTAACTTTCTGAAGCTCTCTGTAGCTTTCTGAAGCTCTGTAGCTTTCTGGAGCTTTCTGTAGCTTTCTGAAGCTCTCTGTAGCTTTCTGAAGCTTTCTGTAGCTTTCTGAAGCTCTCTGTAGCTTTCTGAAGCTCTTTGTAGCTTTCTGAAGCTCTCTAAAACTCTGTGCAGCTCCATGAATCTGTGTGAAGCTTACTGAGGCTCTTTATGTCTGTTAAAAAGGGGGCAAATATTACTAAAATGTTCCTGCAGTGGGGCTGTGTGTTTAGAAAGCTTCAGTCTGTATTTGGTTTGTTTAAAACTCTCATTTTCAGCTGTTTATATGTAATTATACTGATCTGTTTGTTTTTTGGTCCACTTGATAAAGTGTCAGCTGCAGGTAGTTAATGCATACTGGTGGACTGTTAAAAGGACTTGTGGGAAATGTAGGGAATGATCAGAATTATTTTGATTAAAAAGTAAAATTCAAGGTGAATTTCAACAGATAATCTCTGAAATGTTTGAAGAGTATTTTCTCTTGAGGTTATGAAGAAGCCAAGAGGTTGTGAACCCAAGATCTGGACCTGAAGGGGGTCGTGATTAGATTGAGGCTTTACGTCTCTGTGAGACAGGTCTCCTCACCTGCAGCACACACTGAACCAGTCCTCCACAGGAGGAGGAGGAAGTTGAGACGCGCGCACCTGCATGCGCTCATGCTCCAAGACGAGGGTCCAAAGGACAGAAGGAGCGCGCGCCAGCCTGGACAGTCTGGAGTCCCTGTGTTTGTCTGACGGTAAACAGATGAAGGCGGCCGCGGGTCCCGCGCCACCCCGGTGGGAGGAGAGGACGGAGCGGAGGGCAGGTCCAGCAGGGCGCGGCACCTCCTCAGTCCTGTAGAGGGACCGGCAGCGCCACAGGGACGCATTGAGGCGCAGACCGCTGCGGGGACACCCTCTGACCGCCGTGCCCAGCAGGCGCACCGCGCGCCTCCGTGTCTGTGTCGGAGCTGTGAGAAAAGCGCTGCAGACAGAGAGGGGGGGTGGGGGGGCAGCTTTGATCCCGCCTGCCAAGACAAACGCACCTCCACTATTTATGCCCCTGCCTGTACGTGCGCCCGGGACAGCGGCTCAGAGGACAGGTTCGGGACAGCGGGACAGAGGACAGGTTCGGGACAGCAGGTCAGAGGATAGGACAGGACAGGAGCTCAAAGGACAGGGTCGGGACAGCGGGACAGGTTCAGGTCTCCGGCTCATCTCCAGCGGCGCACGGGCAACTTTTACGCACGGGGAATGGCCACTTTTAGGGACTCCGGAGTGAGTCCTGCTCCTGTCCCTCCACTCTAAAGTTTCCCCCACGCATCCAGAGACACTCAGCGGGGGATAGGAGGGGGGTCCACATCGGCCCCGGGGCGGGATGCTGTTCCCCAAGCTGGTGACGTGCCTCGCGGGGTGCGCAGTCCTCCTCTCGCCGGCCAGCGAGGCCTGCGGGCCGGGCAGAGGCTACGGCAAAAGGCGGTCCCCGCGCAAGCTGGCTCCGCTCGCCTACAAGCAGTTCAGCCCCAACGTGGCCGAGAAGACCCTGGGGGCCAGCGGGAGGTATGAGGGGAAGATTACCCGCAACTCTGAACGCTTCAAGGAGCTCACCCCGAACTATAACCCGGACATCATCTTCAAGGATGAGGAGAACACAGGTGCAGACCGCATGATGACGCAGGTAACCCTCCCGGACACCGTAGTGCCTTTTATTCATTGCAACCTGCACTTTGGCCACTCTTTACACGCGTGGCTGCCCTTATCTGTTGACTCAAGGTGCGTCACTGTCTTAACAAACATATTTCTCTTCAATCTGGATTCAATCGGTCGCAGATATTTACTGTTGAGTGCTTTAACTTGATTTAAATCTGAAAATAGTTTGTATGAAACCACTGAAAATGTCTTTGCTGCAGCTCAGAGTGTAGCTTGTGTCAGGAGGTGACCGGTTTGAATCCTGCGCTGAGGTTCACTGCGGGCAGCTCGTGCGTAAAAGAGGGCAACCCCGCGTCTAAAAATGTCTGGAGAGGCGGTCGCTGTTAATTAAAACACTCTGTCCTCTGTTTCACGTCGTGTTTTTTGGGTGGAAAAACAGCCAGGAGTCAGTATTTGGTCAGAGCTCGGGTCAGAGGCTGCTGAGTGTTTTTAGCCTTTTGGACTGTCAGAGATTTTTACGACGCCGTCATTGATGTGGCCCCGGGGTGGAATTTATTTGACTCCCAATTTCCCCGGGAATAAAGTATTTATATCTGGCTCTGGTGACCGCGGGCTTATGTCCACAGACCCACGTGGGGAGTGAAAGCGCGCACTGCTGTGTGGAGCTGTCACCTCGCTTCGCGCACTGCAAGAAATATCACTTCAGAAGAGTTTAACCGGAGAAATGCAGGATAAAGTCTGAGAGAGACCAAATCAGACCACAGGATGGACCTTTATTTTGTTTGAATTTAGAGGAAATAAACCTGAGTTTCAATTTCCAAAACCCTCTGATTCTACACTGTAAAAAATAACAATAATCTGTAGAATGACATGATTTTTTTTGTTTCTAATTTGTTTACGATTTTAAAATAATAATAATTAAAATTAAAATTTTACTGTAAGAAATCAGAAAGTTTTACATATTTTTAAATATGTTAAATTACAGTGAATTCGATGTAAATATACAAAAAATACAGATCATATTGCTGAATGTAAAATTATGTCTGGAAACTTTTGCTCAAGATTTTTCAGGTTTTTACAGTCTATGGTGCCATTTAATGTAAAATATAAATATAAAAAGAAATCGTAAGAAAGCTGTAAAAAGTCTGGCAGCACAAGTTGCCAAAAATGTATAATTTTACTGTCAAATAACAGTAATCAAATGTAAGTAATTTTACAAATAATACCTTAAAATACTGATAATATATCTGTATTTAAAAAAATATTTATGTAGAAGAAGTACAAACATAATGTTTTACTTTAATATGACTGTAAGTATTTGGCAACATTACATTTTTTTGCAAAAAAAAATACCATTAAAAAAGTTGTTATTAAAAAAAGTTATTATTATTAGGTATTATTTTTAAAGGGTTTTTCTTATTTTTTTTCTACATTAAGTGCAAATGTAATAAAAATGGCTAATTATTATTTCACATTGAATTCACTGTAATTTTACATTTGAGACCATTAAGCAATTGCATAATACTGTAAAAATATAATTTCTCATTTTATTAATTTACATATTTCAACTTCCATTTTATGTTTAATATTGCAATCAAAGTATTTTTTCCCTTTTTTCATGGTATTACCACTTTAAAAAACAAACAAGAAAAAGAACCTGTATGTATATACCTTAAAAAACTGTTTCAGTCTCTGGACATTTTGGACATTTTTTGCAGCGTAGACCTGGGGCACACACAGTTTACAGCTCCGCGCCGCAGCAGACAGCCTCCTGTTTGTCTTCTCCGTGTTACTTTGTGTTTGTTTTGTGCAGAAATAGCCCTCTTCACTTGTGTCGAAGCCTTAATTATACAGGTTTTATGTTTTTTATTCGCTCTTTCCTGTTCAGGGGCAAAGCCACGCTGCAAAAAGTCATTCTGCACACTTAAAATTTTCGTTTTTTAAAGTGAGATTTTAATTCTCTTTACAGTGGACATGCAAAGGATGCAACAAGTACACGTTCATTTACTTATTTATTCCAAATAAATGTCACCTGCTTCTATCAAGAGATCATTAGGACACTTTTTGTCCCATGTGTCAAAGACAGACTGAGCTGTTCGAGGACACTTTTTGTCCCATGTCAGAGATACAGTGAGCTCTTTAGGGACACTTTTTGTCCCCTGTGTCAGAAACAGAGTGAACTTTTTGAGACAGAGTGAGCTGTTCGAGGACACTTTTCGAGTGAGAGACACAGTGAGTTGTTTGAAGGCGTTTTTTGTCCCTGGGTCAGAAACAGAGTGAGCTCTTTAAGGACAGTTTTGTCCCGTGTGTCAGAGACACAGTTAGCTGTTTCAGGACACTTTTTGTCCCGTGTGTCAGAGACACAGTGAGGTGTTTGAGGGACACGTTTTGTCCCTGGGACAGAAACGGAACAGAGTGAGCTCTATGAGGACACTTTATGTCCCCTGGGACAGAAACAGAGTGAGCTGTTAGAGGACACTTTTTGTCCCCCTGGGACAGAAACAGAGTGAGCTGTTAGAGGACACTTTTCGAGTGAGAGACACGGTGAGGCGTTTGAAGGCGCTTTTTGTCCCTGAGTCAGAAACAGAGTGAGCTCTTTAAGGACACCTTTTGAGACTTTTGAGAGACACAGTGAGTTGTTTGAAGGTGCTTTTTGTCCCCAGAGTCAGAGACACAGTTAGCTGTTTGAGGGACACGTTTTGTCCCTGGGACAGAAACAGAACAGAGTGAGCTGTTAGAGGACACTTTATGTCCCCTGGGACAGAAACAGAGTGAGCTCTTATAGGACACTTTTTGTCCCCTGGGACAGAAACAGAGTGAGCTGTTGGAGGACACTTTTTGAGACAGAGTGAGCTGTTAGAGGACACTTTTTGAGACTTTTGAGAGACACAGTGAGTTGTTTGAAGGTGCTTTTTGTCCCCTGAGTCAGAGACACAGTTAGCTGTTTGAGGGACAGTTTTTGTCCCGTGTGTCAGAAACAGAGGGACAGTTTTTGTCCCGTGTGTCAGAGACAGAGGGACAGTTTTTGTCCCATGTGTCAGAGACAGAGAGACACTTTTTGTCCCATGTGTCAGAGACAGAGGGACACTTTTTGTCCCATGTGTCAGAGACAGAGGGACACTTTTTGTCCCGTGTGTCAGAGACAGAGGGACACTTTTTGTCCCATGTGTCAGAGACAGAGGGAGACTTTTTGCAGTGCAGAGGTGTACGCGCTACACAGGCGCGTGTTGTTTGTGCAGCTCAGACCCCCGTCCATCTGCAGAGCACCCCGAGAGAAAAAAACTGATTTATGAAGTTCAGCTCGTGGCTGTGACCGCAGAGAAAACACGAGACGTTAGAATCCACAGTGGACACCGTGAAAAGGCATCTGTGGCTATTCTTATCACAGCAGACATGGAAAAACACTTTTATAGCTTTAATCCCACTTTTCACTCTGAAAGGAGCTGATTTTCATGGACCAGACGCGTTCAGGGGCTGCAGGGAAACACAACACCTCCTAAAGCCAGTAATATGACTCTAGATTTATTTGATTGGATCATGTCCAGCAGTGCAAGAAGTATTCAGATTACTTTACTGCAGTAATACCACATTGTGAAAATTACTCCACTACAAGTAAAAGTATATACTATTGGATTATTATTATTGATGCATTCATACAAGCAGCATTTTACTGTTGTCAATGTAGTGCTTATTTTGACCTTGTATACTGTTAATCACTTTAAATTGATAATGTTTTTCATGTTAAATCTCGACCTGAAAAGTAACTAAAGCTGTTATAAATTTTCATTTGCATAGCATGTCATTGCAACATTTTTGTTGAATATGTCTTGAATATTTGCTGACCATTTGTTAAATATTTGTTTAATATTTGCAGAATATTTGTTGAACATTTGCAGGATATTTTTTGAATATTTGTTAAGTATTTGCTGAATATTTGCTGAATATTTGTTGAATATTTGTTGAATATTTGTTGAATATTTGTTGAATATTTGTTGAATATATTTTTAATATTTGCTGAGTATTTGCTGAATATTTGTTGAATATTTGCAGAATATTTGTTGAATATTTGCTGAATATTTGTTGAATATTTGCAGAATATTTGCTGAATATTTATTGAATATTTGTTGAATATTTGTTGAATATTTGCTGAATATTTGTTGAATATGTGTTGAATATTTGCTGAATATTTGCAGAATATTTGTTGAATATGTGCTGAATATTTGCTGAATAATTGTTGAATATTTGTTGAATATTTTCTGAATATTTGTTGAATATTTTCTGAATATTTTTTGAATATGTGCTGAATATTTGTTGAATATTTGCAGAATATTTGCAGAATTTTTTTTGAATATTTTTTGAATATTTGCTAAATATTTGCAGAATATTTGTTGAATATCTGTTGAATATTTGCTGAATATTTGTTGAATATGTGTTGAATATTTGCAGAATATTTGCTGAATATTTGTTGAGTATGTGTTGAATATTTGTTGAATGTTTGCAGAATATTTGCAGAATTTTTGCAAAATGTTTGCAGAATTATTGCAGAATTTTTGTTGAAAATATTTGCTGATAATCTGTTTTGTGCTTCAGCGCTGCAAAGACAAGCTGAACTCTCTGGCCATCTCGGTGATGAACCTGTGGCCCGGGGTCCGGCTGCGGGTCACCGAGGGCTGGGATGAGGACGGCCACCACTCGGAGGAGTCGCTGCACTACGAGGGCCGGGCGGTGGACATCACCACCTCGGACCGGGACCGCAACAAGTACGCAATGCTGGCCAGGCTGGCGGTGGAGGCCGGCTTCGACTGGGTCTACTACGAGTCCAAGGCCCACATCCACTGCAGTGTCAAGTCAGGTGAGGGGAACCGGGTTTTATTTATGAGAGATGCACTTTTTCTTGTAAAGATCGCCAAAAATCCAGTTTATCGTAGAAAGAAACTGTAAAAACAGGCATTATCGTAAGAGAAAAAAAAGTAATTAAATTTAAATTTTCACTGTAAGAAAACAGAAAGTTTTCCATATTTTTAAAAATGTTAAATTACAGTGAATTCTATATAATAATGATATACAAATAATAAAAATATACAAAGAATACAGATCATATTGCTCAAGATTTTTCAGTTTTTTACAGTCTATGGTGCCACTTAATGTGAAATATAAATATAAAAAGAAATCATAAGAAAGCTGCATAAGAAGTCTGGCAGCACAAGTTGCCAAAAATGTATAATTTTACTGTCAAATTACAGTGATCAAATGTAAGTAATTTTACAAATAATTCCTTAAAATACTGATAGTATATCTGTATTTACAAAAATATATATGTAGAAAAAGTAAAAACATAATGTTTTACTTCAATATGACCATAAGTATTTGGCAACATTACATTTTTTTGCAAAAAATGTTACTATTAAAACAAGTTATTATTTTTAGGTATTATTTTTAAAGGGTTTTTCTTTTTTTTTTCTACATGAAGTGCAAATGTAATAAAAATGGCTAATTATTATTTTACATTGAATTCACTGTAATTTAACATTCGAGACCATTAAGCAATTGAATGAGTTAAAAACATTAAATTCTGCACTCCCTTTCTTTAGCAACTTTTATAGTATTGTCCCACTAAAAACAGGTCCACCTGCATGTAAAGACTCGTTCATCAGAATTAGTGCTAACGCTTTTCTGCTCAGTGTGGTCTGCAGTGGCGGTTCTAGACCAGTGATCCTGTGGGGGCCAAGGAGGGGCCAGTGTTTAATCAGAGGGGCCCATTAAAAAATGGCAAAGATGATATTTAAGCATTAAAAACCTTTTATTTTAGCTTATTTAAAAATCTAATTTAAGTATAATTTAATTTAAGTATATATTATTAACAATTACAATTATTTTTGTATGACAATGGACAATGTACGACATTTTATCATTTTTGTGCACCATCACTTTTTTTAAAGTGCAGAACAGTGAGAATGATCTTTTTTTATATTTACTAAAGCTGCAACAATTAATCGATTAATCAAACAATAATTGATTATTAAATTAATTGTCAACTATTTTGATAATCGAATAATTGGTTTGAGCAGTTTTTTAGAGACAAAATTCCAAATTCTCTGATTTCAGCTTCTTCAATGTGATTTCTTTGTCCCTTTATGACAAAAAACTCTCTTTGGTTTGTGGACAAAACAAGAGATCTGAGGACGTCATCTTGTGGTTTGGGAAACACTCATTGATATTTTTATACATTTTATTGACCAAACAACTAATCGACAGATTAATCGATAATTAAAGTAATCGTTATTTGCAGCCCTAATATTTACACAAACTTTTATTGCACAAATAAACTATTATACAATGTACACATTCTGGGTTCCTTTTGTGTACCATGAGATATTGTTTGGACAAAAAATAGGTAAGGGTTGTTCCTTCGTTCGTTGTTTTAAATTGATCATTTTAATTAGACACAGGGGCCACAGCAGGGGCCAAGGGCTTCCCCACAGGGGCAGTGGCCCCTGGAGGCCCTTGTGTAGAACCGCCACTGGTGGTCTGGGACTGCTTCCTGTACTCAAGTCAAGCTTTGCTGCAGTGAGACTAGCTTTAGGTTTCAGCAGTGCAGGTGGGGACAATCCTGCAGAGCTCTGTGGCTCCTGGACTCCTGAACAATCAGAGAAACAAACAACCCAACCTGACATTTCTCTGCTTTTTTCTTTCTCTCTAACATTTCCTGTTTCCCTCCTCCATCTCTCATTTACGGTGGCTGGTAAGTGCAAAACAAAATTACAAAAACTGAAACACTTTCACAAATACTCAAACAAATTTACATTTTAGAAAACAAATTTACAAACTCAGAAACACTTTTACAAACTCTGAAACAAATTTACAAACTCAGAAACACTTTTACAAAGACAAAATCAACTGAAAAGGGAACGTACCAAAAGCCGGATCTGTCCCGGAAGTGATTGAGTGAGTGGTTTGTTTTGAAAAAAATGAATGGAGCGAGTAGTGTTGTGTTGTTTGTTTGGAGGTTAATTTTTGCCCATTTTGTGGAAACCATTTGAGTCTGTTACCGTGGTTTTGCATTTCATGTGGATGGTCTCTTCCAGAGAGAGTTTGTAAAAGTGTTTCAGAGTTCGTAAAAAGTGTTTTGAATTTTGTAAATTTGTTTTCTAAAATGTTAATTTGTTTGAGTATTTGTAAAAGTGTTTAAATTTTTGCAATTTTGTTTTGCACTTACCAGCCACCGTACCCATTACTAACTTTCCTCGGGCTTACGTCCTACAGAGAGACTAAGCAAAAAGAGATGATCCTCACCTAAAAAACGCCCCACAGGTTGTTTCAAGCAGTTACAAGCAGCTCATAGAGAGCAAACGAAATTCCGTTTTTTTTGTAGGCCAAAGTAGAATGGCCAATGGTCTGTTGAGAATTTGTTTATGGGATTTTTGCATTAGATTTTGGATCATTGCAGAAAATCAGCTCTGTGGCAAACTTCACATATGAACACCACCACCATATGTTTAAAGCGTTCATGCAGCAGATAGAAGTAAAAAGCTAATGTTGTGCTATAGCAAATTATACCTTGGTTGCATGACTTGAAAGTCACTAGCGTTAGCTCCAGATGCTCTCCAACAGGCTAACCAGCCGTTTGATAAGCTAGCAAACCGTAGCCTAATAATAGTTTATTAACCTTATCTCTGTGATAGTGATTGAGACTATAATGTTGTCCTAAAAAACATTTCTGAGGTAATAAATATGATACGATACGAAAACTTTATTACCCACTGAGTGGAAATTCCTCTTTGGTTCAAACAAATCAAATCAAATCAAATCAAGTGAGAAGTTTTCAAATTTTGCATTGAAATGATTGGACATAAATGTTTTTGCAGCCAACTTAGCACCCCCTGCTGGAATTTTCGGTAGAATGCAGCTTAAGGCACTTCCTGGTTTGCCTCCTTGCTCAGACCAGGAGGTTGCCGCCTGCTTCAGACCTTATTTCAGACATCTAACCACAAATCCATTGAAAATTCTCATTGAGTTTGAGAGAACAGACCCCAAGGTGCTAACATGCTAACTTACTTCCTGGTTTAAGAGCTCATTCCTGTTGTGGCCTCGCCTGGATTCCACTGGATGCGCAACGGCTTCGTAACGGCTTCGTAACGGCTTATAATGAGTGCGTAACGGCTCCGACAACGGATCTGCAGCCGCACACAAACGCTTACATTTAGAGTTAGTGTCGCCCTCTAGCTGCATTATAAATGATGATGAGGTGGAGTATGAAGCACATAAGTTTCAGTTAGGGTGGGAAGGGTGAAACAAACCCAGGACTTTTACTCAGGACGGTGAGCGTGTCCCATGTGAAATGCATTTATTTACTTATTTAACTGACCTTTGTAACACTTTTATAACGTCTAACCAGGACATTTTTGCCCTAACCTTAGAGAAGTGGTTTTGTAGCCTAAATTCAACCAAACTGCAGCTTCCTTTTTCAACAACAGTGAACCTTATGATCTTCTTCAACCAGTAGGGTCGCTATAAAAACTCATATGTGTCTTTTTGAGTGGTACAGACCAAGATTATATAGTTAACGAAAACTAACGAAATAACGAAAACTACAATTGAAAATACATTTTCGTCAACTGAAATAAAAATAAAAACATGAGTTTTTAAAAAACGTTAACCAACTGAAACTGTATTGTGTGGTTATAAAACTAACTAAATTATAATGAAAATGTCCTTCGTTTTCGTCTTGGTCATCTTTTTTCCTACGTAAACCTTTTTGGTTGATATGAAATCTATTTCATCTATCTGGTTTTATGACTTAATAAACTTATCGGGGCTGAGATGGATCAGACAAAGGAAATAAAGGAAACATTTATTGTGACTTTTTTTTTTTATCTCACACCCAACAAATACCCCATTACAAAAAACTAAGACTAACAGTAAAACTAATAAAAACTAAACTAAAACTAAGCATTTTCCAAAAAATAAAAACTAATTAAAACTAGCAAATTCACTCTAAAAACGCATTAAAAAAACTAACTGAATTTGAAAACAAAAATTCACAATGAAATTAAAAATGAAAAATCCAAAACTATTATAACCTTGGTACAGACACATGCCCTGCACAACCCAACACAACATATAGAGAATCATAATCTGTTCCTGCATAGACTCTGCTCTCCATCTCTAGCTTTTTAATTTTGTTGTGTTTTTAAGCAGAAAGCTACGAGATGAGAGAACAGTTTAGTTTATCTAATTGTGTTTGCACAATCCTGGATTTCACTTGTGTTTTTGGCATCATGACTTTAATGGAATCATTTGTGGTTTATTCTAGTACTGTACTGTGTACAATTATGAGGTACTTTTACTTGTAGTGGAGTCATTTCACAGTGTGGTGTTAGTACTTTTTACTACAGTAAGGGATCTGAATACTTCTTCCACCGCTGCCTGGAACAGACTGCATGATCTTCCAGTGAGTCTCTTTTATTTCTCTTCTTCAGCTGCTGAAGTCTGCAGACTCACTCACATGTTGAACAAAGTGTCTGTTCACAATGAAAAGTCACAGCCAAGGTTATAATAGTTTTGGATTTTTCATTACTTTTCGTTTTAATTTCGTTGTCAATTGTTGTTTTTAAATTCAGTTTTAATTAGTTTTTATTTTTTGGAAAATGCTTAGTTTTAGTTTAGTTTTTATTAGTTTTACTGTTAGTTTTAGTTTTTTTGTAATGGGGTATTTGTTTAGTGGGAGATTCAAAAAAGTCACAATAAATGTTTCTTTATTTCCTTTGTCTGATCCATCTCAGCCCCAATAACTTTATTAAGTCATAAAACCAGATGAAATAGATTTCATACCAACCAAAAAGGTTTCCGTATGAAAAAAGTTGATAAAGACTTTTAATTATTTAAATTAAGGACATTTTCACTATAATTTTAGTTATTTTTTTAACCAGACAGTACAGTTTCAGTTAGTTATCATTTTTTTTTTTTTAAAAACTCTCTTTTTATTTTTATTTCAGTTAACAAAAATGTTTTTTCAATTCTAGTTTTCGTTAACTATAATAACCTTGGTCACAGCGTGTTTAAACACTCAGTGGTAACTTTCTTTCTTTCTTTCTTTCTTTCTTTCTTTCTTTCTTTCTTTCTTCCTTTCTTTCTTTCTTTCTTTCTTTCTTTCTTTCTTTCTTTCGTTCTTTCTCCTTTTCCTACTTCTCACCTCTTCCCCTGTCCTCTTTCTCTCCTCCCCTCCCAGATCGGGTAGCGAGGGCCCAGTCATTGACTTGATCAGAAGGGCAACCAATCAAGTTGGTATTTTATTTTTCTTCATCTTTTTGATTTCTTCCTTTTTTTTATTCTCCTGTTTTTCCTCAAAATTCCTCAAAACAAGAAAAAGAACAGAACAAGCGGCTTCTTAAAGGCGCTCACAGGGAGGAAACAACCACTAGGGGGCAGCAAAGCAGCAGGACCCTGCAGGTCCAGGACCCTGCAGGACCAGGACCGGGATTAACACTGAGCAACAACATGAGAAATATTTCTGGAACAGAGTTAGGAAGGTAATACGTCCAGTTTTTTTTAAAAGATTAAACTATTTATGCTACATCCTGTTTGATCATCATAAAGAGAAGATAAAGCATATGTTTCAGAATTAGATTTTTATGGAAGAGGATTAGGGTGGCCTTAATCCTCTTCCATAAAAAATCAAATTCTGGAAATGGAAAAAATATTTGAGTTCTGACTTTTTTCTCAGAATTCTGACTTTAAACTAGACATTTCAGCATGAAAAATTGCATATTATACCTTTAAAGCAGTTACATCTGGGGACACCCATTCATTGCTTCTCAGTTATTTAAATGAATGGATCTCTTCACAGGCTGAAGTTGGGCTTAGTTTGAAGTCACATAACAGCTTGTAACTTTTAAAAAAATTAAAGGTGTATGCTCTCCCTCTGTAACAGGTGTAAAAAGTCAGAATTCTGAGAAAATAGTCAGTATTCTGATTTTAAACTCAAAATTCTGAGAATAAATTCAGAACTCATATATTTTTTCATGTGTGGCCCTAATCCTCTTCCCTAGATTTTAAATCCATTCATCTTGCAAAAAACCCGTAGAAGAGATGTTTCATAGGAGCTGCATCTCTTGATCACACTTTATTTATTTATTATCTTTATTTTTTTATTAGTTTTATTTATGTATTGAGAGAAAATCCATGAACATAAACTGGCCAAATCATTTTCAATTATTAAAACTAAAACTAATGAAAAATTCAAAACTATTATAACCTTGCAAGGGAATTCACTGTTCCAATGAGGGCCCTCACAAAGATAGAAGTACAAGAGAGTGTGAGTGTGTGTGTGTGTGTGTGTGTGTGTGTGTGTGTGTTTGTTTGTCTTATCTTATCACCTGTTCTTGGCTCTGTTACCTTCCCCAAATATTTATCCCTCGATAGACTTGAGTGTCACTTTCAAGTCCCCAGACACACACACACACGCACACACACACACACACACACACACACACACACACACACACACACACACAGTCATTATTCAGGGTTTTTTTCTGCTTCTTGTTCTTTCTGTCCAGAGGAGGAAAGAAAAAACATTTATCTAAAAAAGAAAAATATTGATCTGAAGGGAGGTGAAAAGTGATTTGTATGGAGGCTCGTTTCTGCCAAAACAATAAACAGAAAAATACTTGCAGTGAATTTAAATTATGAAAAACAATTTTAAATATACAGCTTTTTAAGTTCAAATGAAGAAATAAAATACAGTTTTAAGTCCAAAATGACATGGTATTATGAGGTACAAATGCAAATTTATATTTTTTAAATTAATTTAATTTTAGGATTTTTAAAACAATGTACTTGTACATAATATAATCAGTCAAGAGTTTGACTTTTCAAAGTTAAAACTACAAGAGTTTTTAAATTTCAAAATATATATTTAAATAAAATTATAATAAAAACAAACAAAACCTTGACTTTTGACATTTTGTTATGAGATTCTAAATCATGATATAAATTTGTGAGTTAAGTATATTATGTGTGATTGTCATGAAGCCAGTCTAAGTTCTGTCCGTGAAGATTATAAGTACATACTTTATTAAACTAAATATATTTCACTTTTATATGAATGAACAATATAGCAATAATGAGGCACAATTCATTGATTTGTGCTACAATAATATTTTCTATATTTTTAAACATATTTTTGTTTCCCAAATTCATTACTGTAATGCGTCCAGATAAAAATGTCATGGTTTCCCCACACTCATATATAATAAATATTTAATAAACTTTATAAAAATAAATATATATTTGTTTAAAAATGTATAATTTAACAGAATATAATCAAACATAATGGTTTTTAACAATTTATAAAGAACAAAATCTGAATGAAAATTGATGAGAAAAAATTGTTAAATGTTACGGTAATGATAGAATTGTTTGAATTAAAATATGTGTATATTTTAATAAATTACATGTTGGTGATACCAGCTACCTTTGAGGATATTTAAGTGCAAGTGAAAAAAGAAACAAAAAAACCCTTTAGTTGTTTTTTAATTTAAAAATGTATTGTGTAGGTAATTAATTTTGCTCACAGTGTCTCTAAAAATGTCAGAAAATACCTTAAATTTCTTTAAATAGATTATAAATTCATATTAAACAGTGACTTTAGATTGTATATGTTATAAAGGGTCACAGAAAATATGTATTCAATGCTCTTGGATTTTTGCTATGAGCTGTACCATGTTCATGAGAATCACCCATATATAAAACATCATAATTATCATATGGCAAATCAATAGAGAAGGAAACCATTTTCAGATAATCACATTTAAGCGTGTTTGTATTTTCAGCTTCCTGTTTAACCTCGTTGCCATCTCGCTGTCTTTCAGATCATTCCGTGGCGGCGAAATCTGGAGGTTGTTTCCCCGGCGACGCCTTGGTGACGCTGGCGAGCGGCGTTCAGAAGTCCGTCAGCGAGCTGCGAGCCGGCGAGCGCGTCCTGGCGTCGGCGGGCAGCGACGGCAGCGGGGACCTGGTTCACAGTGAGGTCCTGCTCTTCATGGATCGCGACCCCGTGACCTGGAGGCTCTTCTACACGCTGCACACGGACGCCGGGGCCCGCATCTCGCTCACCGCTGCCCACCTCGTGTTTGTGACGGAGGGGAACTGCTCAGAGGGGGCGCTGCCGGCCCACGGCGCCCTCAGGACCGTATACGCAAGTGACGCCCGCCCGGGACAGTGCGTGCTGGTTACACAAGGGGACGAGCGGCGGGGCCGTCTGTCCCGAGTCAAACAGGTCAGCATGAGAGCGAGTAGGGGAGCGTTTGCGCCTCTGACTCAGAAGGGGACCCTGGTGGTGGACGGCGTGGTGGCGTCCTGCTATGCCGTAGTGGACCAGCAGACACTAGCTCACTGGGCCTTCTCGCCAATGCGGCTCGTCCACAGCTGGACTGGGACCACGAGGCGCCACGGGGAAGGGATCCACTGGTATTCGCGGCTCTTACACTGGCTTGGCAGGACACTGCTGGGCCCGGGGCGCCTCCACCCACTGGGCGTGGCTCAGGACGCCAGGTGAGGACCACCTGATAGGACCTTTGGGTTCCTGCTGATGCATCATGGGAGCTCGCAGCAGGAAGAATATGCTGGCTCAGATGAACTCTCCAAAATAAGAGCACTTAGAGTCAGAACAATGAGCTCACAAAAGACTTTTATTGACACGGTGAAACAAAAATCCCTTAATGAACCCTTAAAACACACAGTGAGGCAGCTTAGGACCAGATTTATGAATAAAGGGGACACGCCGGACAAAAGCACCAAATGTTTTCCACATGCTTTCTTTCACTATAGGTTTCAATTTTTGGTAGGAGCCACTTCATCAAGATTGTAGATCGGAGATGGCAGCCATATAAAGTCTATGAGAACCAATATATCTTCAAAGTCACTTAAAAGGTCATTCTTCGTGTCAAAATATAAATTTTCTGTTGGGAAAAATGTACAAGATTTGACATGAGATGAAAGCTTTCCCTTGATTTGTTTGAGCAGATTCCAAACACTTTCAATTCAGGATTCCCTGCTGCAGCACTTAAAGACCTACCAGTCTAGGTGAAAATGAACATATCTATTTGATCAAATAATCATCTAGTGATATTCTCAATAGCTTTAAATTATATTTTGACCCAGAAAATGTATATTTTGACACCAAGATTGACCTTCTAAGTGGCTTGGAAGATATATTGGTTCTCATAGATTTTATATGGCTGCCATCTCCGATCCTCAGTCTTGATGAAGTGGCTCCTACCAAAAATTTAAACCTATGATGAAAAAGAGCATGTGGAAAAAATGTGGTGCTTTTGTCCGGCGTGTCCCCTTTATTTAGCTAAGCCGCCTGATTAACACCTTTAATTATTTTTATAAAGTCTTATGAAAGTTAAGATTTAGAAGGTTAGAGCTGAAAATGTCCAGGTGCAAAGTTCTGATGTTTTTAATGGATTCAGATTCAGTGTTCGGGTTATTTAGCTGATTGTTATCTATTATCGCTATTTTTTAAACTTTTTAAATTTTTATTTAACAAGTTTTCTTTATTGATTTAAGTGGATTTAAGTGGTAAAAACACATTTAAGCGTGGCATGAAAGCCCTCCCTGTATGTTAAATAAAAAATGAAGGCACTTTTTTGAGGTACACTGTAAATTAAGGGATGTTTTCATGTTTTTTTGGTGAATTTACCCCTCAAAGACACTAAACCAGTGCAGAAAACCCTCAAATAATCCCTTAATATAATACAATCAATTCATTTTTCAATTCACCTGGTGTCAGCCTTTAAAAACCTCAATACTGTGTAAGAATCCCCTTTAAATATCACTTAAATGCACCTGAACCAGCCTCAACAACACATTAAATAAATAATTCATTGATTTTTTTGAAGTTTGAAATTAAGGGCAAAGTTAATGGTGAATTTCAAGATGTTTTATAGCCCTTACAACACACGGATAATAATTTATAAAATGTACAGTTAACACATCTTAATGATTAATTAAGGGGCATTTTAAGGTAAAATCTGAAGGGGTTAAGTTTCATGGTGAAGTCCACAGGGATGCTGTGTTGTTTATGTAACATTACTGCTTTAATACAGAGAATTTAGAATAAATGATAGTGTATTTAAGTGTTATTTGTTTACAGAAATCCAATATGAAGTTATTATGGGTAAGAAAAAGATTTATTTTTTAAATTAAATTATATGGAAATGAGCTGTGTAATGTGTTATTTCTACCTCAACTGACTGGTGGAAAGAAAAAAGTGACTTCAGCCTCTGAAAATAAAGTGCAGAGTCACTGTCCTCAGCCTGGATTTGTGATTCGTATAAATGAGGATACTGCAGAGTTTATTTCTGTGTCGTGATCTGATCATAACTGGATATGAATAGAAGCTGTTTATCCAGGATTTTACTGCTGCATTCAAAGAAACCAGGAAATGATTTGGTCGTTACGTATTCCACTGTTATGGATATACATCAACTCACTCTGAGTAAGTGGAGTGTTGTTGTTTTTTAAAGTTAATAATAAAAGTAATACTACTACTGCTAGTGCTAGTACTAGTGTAACTATTAGTAATGATAATCATTATTATTCATATTATTATTTGATAATGAATTAGATAATCGTCCCCAATAACATCAGTTAAAAAAGCAAAATATAATAAATAATTCAACAGTAAAAAAAAAGCAAGTAGACAGTAAAAAGAAAAAAAAAATATATACACACACACACACACACACACACACATATATATATATATATATATATATATATATACTGTATATACTGTATATATATATATATATATATATATATATATATACTGTATATACTGTATATATATATATATATATATATAAAGGATATAGAAATACTTTTTAAAATTTTTAAAACATTTTTATTACAACTTTGTTTCACAAACATAAGAAACATGCAATTCATTACATCAGCATTTCATATGTATATTCTACGCCGGGGGGAAGAGCTTACAGTAATATATCTAATAGTTCACAAATAACAACTGTTTTAATTGCTTTTTGGTTGTTGGAGAATTTAATTGAAGTGATGTACTGCCTGAGCTCATTGTGAAAGGCAAGAAAAGATGGTTTTCTTCGAGCAAATTTACATTTATGAATATGATATTTTGCCATCAGTATATTTCATTGAGTTTTTCTTTATTTTTGTTAAAGTCAAAGAGCCCAAATAGTACATCCCTCACAAACAACTTAAAATCTTTATCAACTTTGCTTGCAATAAAGTTACAAATATAAATCCAGAGACCTTGGACAAAGGGGCAGAACCAAAATAGTTTCAATATGTTCAGAACGGATATAGAAATACTTGTTCAGCATCAAAACAAACGTCCTGCCCCTTTAAGACTTTACGTCGTCAACGTCGTAACCTAGGAGACGTTTTGTTTACTTCCGGGTCTTCTTAGTCGAAAACAAGAGTGGCTCCAAGCTGTCCGTAACACCGAGCAGAGCGGATTAAAGTCCCGCAGAGATGGCAGGGGAGTCCGAGGACGAGGTCCCAGGTACACCACGACACCTCTTTCATCATTTTATCTTTCATAAACACCACATTTTATTCTAAACGGTATTTTTAATGCTGTCAATTAGCTTCTGCTGCAGTTAGCTTGCTGGCTAACGGTACATAAACATCTCAGCACTCCGTTTATTTCTGTCATAAATGTGTTTAAAACTCCCGGCTGCTTTATTTGGTATTAATCAGAGGATATTAACTGCTCTCGAAGGAATTAATGTGTCGGGTTTTTTTTTTTACCGCTTTTCTTAGCTTGAAGTTGTAAAGTTGGTGGTGTAACACGCTTTGTAACCTAAATGAATTATTAACACGTTTCATTTGTTCATTATAGGATTTGATCATTACATAATTTAACATCAATTATGCATATTATGAAACATTTCACTGCCTAATGAGTGCGTTTATTTTTATTTTCACACTTCTTAACTACAACTTCGCTACTTAACCTAACTATATACATACTAGGGCTGCAACTAACGATTATTTTCATTGTGGATTAATCTGTCGGGTAATTTTACATCTTTTTGGGGGGTAATTTTACATCTCTATTTGGGTAATTTTACAACTTTTTGGGGGGTAATTTTACATCTCTTTTTGGGTAATTTTACATCTTTTTTTGGGTAATTTTACACCTTTTTTGGGGCTAATTTTACATCTTTTTTGGGTAATTTTACATATTTTTTTGGGCTCATTTTTACATCTTTTTTTGGGGTAATTTTACATCATTTTGAGGTAATTTTTAGGGCTGCAACTAACGATTTTTTCATATCGATTAATCTGTCGATTATTTAAACGATGAATCGATTAGTTGTTTGGTCAATAAAATGTATAAAAATATCAATCAGTGTTTCCCAAACCACAAGATGACTTCCTCAAATCTGTTTGAAATCTGTCCTCAAAATGTTTTGTCCACAAACCAAAGAGATATTCACTTTATTGTCATAAAGAAACAAAGAAACCAGAAATATTCACATTGAAGAAGCTGAAGTCAGAGAATTTGGACTTATTGTCCTTTAATTGCTCAAACCAATTATTGGATTATCAAAATAGTTGACGATTAATTTAATAATCGATTCTTGCTCAATTAATTGAATATTTGTTGCAGCTCTAATACCTATACGTCACTTTTGATTATAATTATATCATTTAAATGACCTTCATTTTATTCTAGTAAAATATCTTCCATTTCTTCTGATGTTATTAAAAATGTTAAAATCTAATATTAGTTTCAGATTTGATTATTTAGGTTGCTTTTTTTAAAGTTTATTTTATTTACATTTTATATTAAATGACAGTTATTCAACAGCAGCAGTCATATCTGAAGGTAGACACACTACACTGAAAATATTTGTTATTGTGTTTTTTTAATTATTTTTTAATTATTATTTCTTTTTTATGTATTTATTTGTTTGTTGGATTTTTTAAATTAAATGTATTTATTACATTTACATTACATATACATTACATGAAAGGCCACTTGAGATCTCTTAAAGATGCAATAGAAAAATATTTATTCATTAAAATATATTTTTTATTTTATTTCTATCTATCTATCTATCTATCTATCTATCTATCCATCTATCCATCTATCCATCTATCTACAAATAATATTCTGTACAATCAATAATATTTTTCTTGCTCAGTAGAGAGTTTAGGTAGCACACAATGAACAAACTAATACAATAACACCAATTTATTTATTTATTCTCATCAACAGTCTGGTTTTTAGATACTTGATTATTTGAATTTTATTTAAATATTTTAGAGCTGCAACAATTATTCCATTAATCGAACAGTAATCGATTATTAAATTAATCGTCAACAATTTTGATAATCGAATAATTGGTTTGAGCAGTTTTTGAAATTTAATTCTCTGATTTCAGCTTCTTCAATGTGAATATTTCTGGTTTCTTGGTTCCTTTATGACAATAAACTGAATATCTCTTTGGTTTGTGGACAAAACAAGAGATTTGAGGACGTCATCTTGTTGTTTGGGAAACACTGAATGATATCTTTATACATTTTATTGACCAAAGAACTAATTGATTAATCGTTTAAATAATCGACAGATTAATTGATAATGAAAATAATCGTTAGTTGCAGCCCTAAAATATTTGTATTGCTTATGACTTTGACTCTAACAGGCTGTTTATTATGACAAAGCTCAAAATAAGGTCTTCAAATTGCATGAAAAATAAATGTACTTAATGTATCATAATATAGAGCTGCATCTACAGATATGTGATATGTTCACTTCTTACGTCTATTTATTCACTCATTTGATCACTCATACTTTAGTTTGTTTCCTCTGGTTTTCTTCTACCTGTCAGAATCAGGAGCAGTTTTCACTTTTGGAAAGAGCAAATTTGCCGACAACGTGCCGAGTAAATTCTGGCTGAAAAACGACGTGCCATTAAAGATTGCGTGTGGGGACGAACACACTGCCTTAATAACAGGTAACACACACTTTTACTGCTCTGAAAACACACTATTTGAGTTTTACAGATTCTGCACAAGAATAAGCAGCTTTTATTTTATTTTTCCCTTCAAATCAAACAAGACATGAACCTTTATCTCCACAGAAAATGGGAAACTCTTCATGTTTGGCAGCAACAACTGGGGTCAGCTGGGTCTGGGGTCCAAAGTGACTGTGAACAAGCCGACTTGTGTCAAAGGTCAGTTTTTAACCATTTGTAGTTTTGGTCTATTTAGTCAGTATCTGAATCATTTTCATTCTCCCTGTGTATGCAACCTTTTTTATTTTTGTCTTTTTTTGTCTTTTTTTCATTAAACCTATTTTTTTCTCCAGTTTATTTTTCTTTCTTTATTAATTTTTTTTCCTGGTCAAGTTTACATTTTTTTAAATATATTTACCGTTTATTTATTTATTTAACTTTTTTTTAAATTTATTTAACATTCAGGTTTTTTTGTTAAACTTTTTTTCATGTTAAAGTGATTTTTTTAATTTTTTAATTTTATTTTATTTTACATTTTGTATTAAGTTACAGTTATTAAACAACAGCAATCATATCTGAAGGTAGACACACTACACTATTTTTAATTGTTTTTTTTTTAGTACAATGTATTGTTATACATTTTTTATGTATTTATTTGTTTGTTGGACCTTTTAAATGAAATGTAAGTTTTTTACAATCAAAGGCCACTTGAGATCACTTAAAGATGCAATAGAAAAATATTTATTTTTACAAGCCGACTTGTGTCAAAGGTCAGTCTTTAACCATTTGTAGTTTTGGTCTATTTAGTCAGTTTCTGACTCATTTTCATTCTGCCTGTATATTATGCTTTTTTCATTAAACCATTTTTTTTCTCCGGTTATTTTTTTTTTCTTTGTTAAAGTTTTTTTCCCTGTTCAAGTTTACATTTCGAATTTGAATTTAAATTTTTTTTATTTATTGAACTTTTTTTTCACATCAGTTTTTTTGTTAAGATTGTTTTTTTCATGTTAAATTGATTTTTTTTTTTAAAGTTAAATTTTTTTACATTTTGTATTCAAGGACAGTTATTAAACAGCAGCAATCATATCTGAAGGTAGACACACTACACTGAAAATATTTTTTTATTGTCTTTTTTAAATTACAATGTCAAATGTCAGTCTTTAACCATTTGTAGTTTTGGTGTAATTAGTCAGTTTCTGACTCATTTACATTCTACCTGTATATGCAACCTTTTTTTTGTCTTTTTTTTTTGTTAAACCTATTTTTTTCTCCTGTTAATTTTTTTTTGTTAAATTTTTTTTTCCTATTGAAGTTTACATTTCTTTTAAATTTTTTGTTTATTTACCGTTTTTTTTCCCACATAATTTTTTTTTCTTAAACTTGTTTTTTTCACATTAAAGTGATTTTTTTTTGTGGAAAAACACAAATGAAACATAAAATCAGATTTTTAAAATGATTACATGAAAAGATAAAATGATTTACTTTCAGAACACAATCGTGCTCAGTAAAGAATATTAAATGCTGGTTATAAATATAACATATAAGAGGTAAAATAAGGAGAACATCTAGTTATTTATTATTATACTAAATATATTTGACATTATCTCTGGTTTTACTTGGCCTATCATCATCAAACAGAAACTGGGACGGAGTTTCAAGCCAGTACTTTAGAGGGAAGTTAAATACAGAGCTTGATGCTGCTTAGTGTTTACAGCGTGACATCATTTATATAAATATATATATATATATAGTTATAGATATAGATATAGATATAGATATAGTTATAGATATAGATATAGATATAGATATAGATAGATAGATCAAAAACGTGAGTGTAGGTTTAGTGCATTTCAGTAATGTTGGCTCTGAAATCATGAAGAAGTAGCAGCTCTCTGGTCCCTCTTTCAGCCCCAGATAGAAGAAGTCGGGGGACAATAGTTAGTGAGGAAACTATTTTTAGGGACCAAATTACTAAACTAAACATAAATAATATGCCAAGTAAAACCTGATTTCATATTATTATGACTTTAGAAAGCCTTCACGACACAGAGCCCTGCTGAACAGGGAACCCATTATAATCCCAATCTGGAGGGCCCATAATCTGCTTTAATCTGAAGAGGCGGAGAGAGACAATATCAGACTTCTGTCCACTGCTGCTACTATAGGATCATCATTATTTCACAAACACACTAATGACTATAATCACTGTTAGCACTTTTTTTTCCAAGGACAACGTGAAATCAACCAATTTTGTCATTAATAATACATTAAAAGCCTGGAATAAAATAAAATAAAATTCCCATCAAGAAGTAGGGCTTCCCAGGTACATAGTGATATGGAATAATTCATCAATTAACATACAACATACATGGATAAAAGGAGGAATTCAGAAGTTCTCAGATGTTACAAATTACGACAGTGTGGTACCTTTCAGCAAATTAAAAAGTAAGTATAACCTAAAAGACACAGAATTGTTTAGTTATATGCAACTGAAAAACTGGATTACTTTGATTTGGGAAAGAAAACCAGTCCTGAAATATCGCCCATAAACGCGGAAAACAGTGGTACATGATTAGAGATTTTTTACGAGCGATTGAGACCATAGTGTTGTCCTAAAAAAAAAATTCTGTGGTAATAAACCAAACTGGTAAACGCCCTTTTTTATATCTGTATAACATTATATGTAACTTTTTTGACTGGTTGCCGTGGATACACATTGCTCTGCTTCTCTCCTGATGACGGCTTGCTTGTTAGTGACCTGTCAATCAAAGGTAGCCATGCCCCAAATCATATGATTCTTTATCTTCTATTTTCTTCTAAATGGATAAATTATTTATAAATTATATATAAATTATTAAATTATTTGAACTATTGACATCAAATTGTCTTGAAGAAGATTTTTTACTCGCGATTGAGACCTATTATTAGAAAATAATATAATATCTAGGGCTGCAACTAACGATTATTTTCATTATCGATTAGTTGTTTGGTCAATAAAATGTCCTCAAATCTCTTGTTTTGTCCACAAACCAAAGAGATATTCAGTTTATTGTCATAAAGGTACACAGAAATATTCACATTGAAGAAGCTGAAATCAGAGAATTTGGATTTATTGTCTTTAAAAAACTCCTCAAACCAATTATTTGATCATCAAAATAGTTGACGATTCATTTAATAATCAATTATTGTTCGATTAATCGAATACTTGTTGCAGCTCTATTAATATCCATACAAACTATATTCACTGATGAAGAACATGAGGTGTGGCTAAAAGCTCCAGAGGGAATCTTTTTTTTTTTTCAAACACCAGGATTTAAATTGTGCATTAATAATAATAATAATAATAATAATAACAACAATAACAATAATAATGCATTTTGTGTAATTTCAGCTCTGAAGAGTGACAAAGTGGAGTTCGTGGCGTGTGGAAGAAACCACACTCTGATCTCCACAGGTGAGTGTCTCACACCTGAACCAGGTCTGAGTGATCAAGAGTCTGTTGTTTACTTGTTGGTATGTAACTTGTATCTAAGAGTAAAGTGTTGCTTTTCTTTTTGTTGTTTTCTTGTTTTCAGCTCAGGGGAAAGTGTTGGCGTCCGGTGGGAACAGTGAGGGTCAGCTGGGGCTCGGTGACTGTGAGGAGAGGACCACCTTCCAGAGGATCTGCTTCTTCGACTCACACGGACCAATCAAAATGCTCGCTGCCGGGTCAAACACTTCGGCTGCTCTCACAGGTCACTTTCACATATTCTTTTCAAGTTTTACATTTACATTTCTATTGTTACTTAAATCTACATTTCTTAAATTACATTTGGACTTTTTATAATTTTGGATTTGGACAGTAGATTGTTAATTGTAGATTGTAGATAATTAATTTATATTCATTTGTTTTGAGATTTGATCAATTCATTGGATTAAAAAAAAAAAAAAATTATATACATATATTTATTTTTTTTAATTAAGATTTTGTTGCTAAATAAGATTTTTTAAAATAATTGAACTTATATTTTAACAATTTTTAAAATTTTTATTCAGGTTTCAATACAAAAAGCATAAAAATAGTCACTAAATTGTATTTTTTGACATGATGAGGATTTTAAGATTTTTTAAAATTATAACTAATTAATAAAAAATACATAAATTATTTTGTTTTGAGATTTGATGCATAAATTGGATTTAAATATATCTTTATTTTTTCAATTTTTAATTAAGATTTCTTTGCACAATTAGATTTCTAAATGGAATTTAACTTATATTTTAGCAATGTTTTCAATTTTTTATCAGATTTCAATTAAAAACAAAAAACATAAAAAAATAGTTACTAAATTGTGTTTTTTTACATGATTTTTGACATTGAAAGAATTTTTTTAATTATAACGGATTAATAAAAAAATACATAAATTATTTTGTTTTGAGATTTGATCCGTAAATTGGATTTAAAAATGTATCTATTTTTCTGATTCTGTTGGTAAATTAGATTTAAAAAATGGCCAAAATATTAAACTTACTTTTCCACATTGAATTTGAATTTTGCTGCCTGTCACAGTGAGCGGGAAACTGTTCATGTGGGGCGACAACACGGAGGGTCAGATCGGTTTGGGGAAGGAAAGCCACGCCTCCTCGCCACAGGAAGTCAATGTGGGACGACCAATCAGCTGGGTCTCCTGTGGATACTACCACTCCGCCTTCGTCACAGGTGACTGACTGACACTAAAATTAAATTCCTCATGCGCTCAGTAAAGGAAATAAAAGATGAGGTGTTGTTCTTTGTTTTCCCAATAAAAACAAGTCAGTATAATAATTGAAATAAAGTTGAAAAAGGAATATGAATTATTTAATCATGAAAACTGAAACAGTTAGAATAATACAATTTATTTAACCTACATTTTGACATTTATTTTAATTAATTATTATTTTGTCAGTAACTTGGAATTTTAATGATGAAGTTTTTTAACTTAAACTTAGGGTAGGGTAAACTAGTTTATTTGTAAAATGTTTTAATTTTTTTCTTTATTTTTTATTTTTATTAAAGTATTTAACTTTCATTTTAACATTTATTTTGAAATATTTATTTAGGGTTTTTTCCTCCTATATCAAAAATGATATATATATATATATATATATATATATATATATATATATATATATATATTTTAAGTATTTAACTAGATTGGAGTTAAAAATTGGAGAATAAAATGTGTTTATTTTTCAGATTGTGTTGGTAAATTAGATTCTTTAAGTATTTAACTACATTTTAACATTATTTGTTGTATTGTTCTTTGTTTTCCTAAAAAATTAAACAAACGCATTTTAATGTAAAAAGTTCAATAGTTTTCCAGTTAATATTAATTCATATTCAGTCCCTGGTTTCCCCAAGTTTCATCTTTAATAACACATACTGATTATACTTGATTATATTTTGTATAATAATAATCTGCAGTAAAATATAAAATAAAAAGTACAATATTTTTAATATGTTATGCTTTAAAAAGTATTTATTTTAAACCATACAATAATACTAAGAAAACTACTAAAATAAATTTGAATGAATCAAAGTAGTAGGAAAATTGCATTTTAATCCATAGTAGATTCTCAGATTCACCAGTTATCTGTCACTGTTTGAATATATAGCCGTGTTTCCTTTAGGGGGAAGAGTGGCCACCGGGAAAGTCTCAGGCCACGCCCTCTCTAATGTCCACTCACTCTGTGTGTCTCTATTACAAAAAGGACATTACACGTCAGCAGCTGATCATAAACAAAGCAGCATGGCTAACTATGCACAGCTTCTCTGCTGATCATGAACATAGTGATAGTGAATTGAACGGCATCACTAACTGTGCACAGAGTTTCTGGTGCTTGTTGTAAACAGAGATCGCTAAGTGAACACCTCCTGCAGCAGCATATACACACTGTACTGCTACAGAGCTAACTGTAGCCCATTAGCAATTTGCAGACCGAAAGCTAAGGGGTTAACATCCCCTCCGGCTCTGTGACTGCAGCTGGGAGAAACTGCTGCAGGAGGACTGTGCCGATTCGACCCGCCGTTGGCCCCCGCGGCTCGTTAAGAAGAGTAAGAACGAGTCTCCAAAAGTCTCCAATAACACCAGAAAAAGACGCTGGATTTGTCACCAGTCGCTTTTTTCAAAAATAGTCGATAAGGGTGTCTGAAAAGTCGCTTAATATAGAAACAAAGTCGCTAAGTTGGCAACACTGCTTCGCCGGCTTTTACAAATGGCGCGTGTTGTTGTGGCGTTGACTACTACGTCACATCGTGCTTAGCGTTCTATCCAATCAGCAACCAGACTTTTTTCAGGGGAGAAAAACGGCCCTGCTCTTCTACAGGGACAAAAAAGTCCCGTCAAAAGACCGCTCAGGACATATTCAAATTAGGGGCGTTTGGGTGAGTGAGATCCGCCTCATTCTTGGTATTGGGCTGTAGTGGAAACACCCTTAATGCATCATTTTCATTTGAATGTGCTCCACAGTTGATGGCGCTCTGTACACGTTTGGCGAGCGTGACAGCGGTAAACTGGGTCTGGGCACCGAGCAGCTGTCCCGACACCGAGTCCCTCAGCTGGTGAAGAGCATCAAGGAGCCGGTGATCCAGGTGGCGTGCGGTGGCGGACACACGGTGGCGCTCACAGGTACTCCGTCTGTAAAAGAACTGCAAGTGTTCTTCTATTCTATTCTTCTTCTAATAAACTCCATCTGAGCTCCATTTCTTCATATTAAAGACCTTGAGCCCTACTGACACTGCCAGGTTTTTATTTATTTATTTTATTTTTAAGAACAACCCAACAGGGTTGAAAAGACAAAACATTTTTTTAAATTACTTAAATTTTTCTTCTTGAATTCTAATAATATTACATATAATAATACATTTATTTATTAAAATATTATTACATATTTGAAAGACATTTCTTTATTTGCTTTTATCTTTAATTATAATTTTTAATTAAATTCAATTTTAATTAAAATGTAAAAAATACATAAATAAACTTTCTTCTTTAATTTTTTAGGGAAACAAAACTTGAACAAATAATGTTAAAATGTAGTTAAAACACTGTATTGTAATGTAGAAATAAATCTAATTTACCAACAAAATCTGAAAAATGAACACATTTTCTTCTCATATTTTTAGTTCCAATCTAATATATATATTATGAATAAATTATAATAATATTTTTTATGAAAACCTTCATCATTTAAACATACAATTTAGTGACAAAAATAATTTGGAAAATTTGGAAATAAAACCCTAAATAAATGTTAAAATGAAAGTTAAATACTGGTATATATATATATATATATATATATATATATATATATATATATATATATTGTATTAAATATTTGCAAGTCATTTTTTATTATTTGTATTATGATTATTTAAAATTTGCATGTGAGTTTTTGAACCTTGCTGACACTACAGGTTTGCTTTTATCTTAAATTGTTTGTTATAATATATATATTCAATATATTTGATAAGATAAGATAAGATAGAACTTTATCAATCCCCAAGGAAATTCTGTTTACATTGCTCCAATTTACAAAACAATTACAAAAACAACCACATTATAGGATAATATAAGAAAAACAATGAATAAAATAGGTAACAATAACAAAATATAATATAAATATAACAATATAAATATAACAAATAAAATGTCAGAGGAGTACAGTGGTTAGAGTGTTAATTCACATTTGATTTATACATATATATTACATACAATGAATCTATTTTCATCTTTTAATCCACATTAAATGTTTATTTTAGTTGGTCAAAGATATTTTTTACTTTTATTTTAGTTTTTATTATTTATGACAATATGAGTAATACACTCATTTAAAAAAAAACTCCCATTACAAAAAAAAGACATTTTTTAATTTCTTTTTATTTTACAAATATATGTGTATATATAATATATATATTAATACTATTAATACATACGAATACACATATATTATATAATATATGTGTTTTGAATAAGATAGCATGAGATATACCTTTATCGATACCCATTAGTGATGTTCGGTTGTTGCAGCGGTTCAAGGAAATCCGATAAGGATAAAGTAAAAATAATATAATAAATAATAATTTACAGTAGAAAATGAAAAGAGCAAAACAAACATCAACAGTAACCAAAAAACTAGGGCCGGGACTCGATTAAAAAAATGAATCTAATTATTTAGAGGCTTTGTAATTAATTAATCGAAATTAATCGCATTTTAATCGCATATAAATATTTGACCTGAGAACAGTGAGAAGTAATTTTTTTCACATGGATTTTAGTATACCATTGAATAATGACTGAATACATAAGCTTAAGCAACAAAAATATTGTTTATTTTTGTTCAAGTCCAACAGACCAGTGCAATTTTTGCCATTAAGTGTAGCAATAGCATATTTAGAAATATAGTACATTTCAGAAATTCAGGTAGCCTATAGGTTGGTAGACCTTCTGTAAACTATAATACTTTGGTTTTTGAAGTAAAACACAATCCACGCTAGCTACCACGCTAGCTACCACACGAGCCGCTAGCTAGGATGTGCTGCGGTGATATGTGAATTCCTTGTTGCATAGCAACACAACCATGCTCTTATCGATGCTTCCATCCGTTGTTTTTTTGTAACAAAATGTCCCATCATCCACGGGGCCAACCAAAGCATCTCATCAGCTTCTTCCTTCATGTTCACTGTGGTTTGTTGTAATCGGTCCGCCTGAAACTCATCCAGTGAGAAACGTTCCGCGGTGCAAAAATAAGTGCGATTAAAATGCGTAAATTTTTTTAACGCGTTCATTTTTGTCTAATTAATTCGTCTTAATTAACACGTTAAAGTCCCGGCCCTAAAAACAGTTTGATAACATAAAAAAATAAAACCAATAGCAAATGTAGAAATGAAAAGTGTAAAAATGTGATGAATGAAAGCTGTTTTTGTTTCTTCTGTTTCTCTCAGAGGACGACGTCTTTACGTTTGGCCTGGGTCAGTTCGGACAGCTCGGTCACGGGACGTTCATATTCGAGTCGCGTCTGCCACGGCCGGTCGAGCACTTCAAGAAGGGCCGAGTGTGTCAGGTGACCTGTGGAGAGAACCACACGGCCGTCATCACAGGTACAAATTCCCCCCATCTGTCATTTCATTATCTAGTTCTTCAAACGCCTCATCAAAAATGTTTTTATCTTAAATCCTCAGACGGCGGTTTGTTGTACACGTTTGGAGATGGCAGACACGGGAAACTGGGCCTGGGAGAAGAAAACTTCACCAACCAGTTCAAACCCACTCTGTGTCCACGCTTCCTCAAGTACCACGTTCACGCCGTACGGGTCCAAATCATGTTTATGATATTGGAATTTTCTGTTATTAAAAACAAAGACAAATGCTTTTTATATATTACATTTTTTATAATGATTTTATATTTTTAACAGCATTACAAAAAGTGCCCTAACTTTCTCAGCAATTACAAAAAATTAAATAATACAATTAAGAGATATGATAACAACAATAATAATAAAAATAATAATCATGACATGTTTTGTTCTATAATACATTGCATTCACACTGTAAAAAAAAAAAAAACCCTGTTGTTTTTACGGTAAAAAACGGAAGCCGTGGTTGCCAGAACTTTACCGTAATAAATACGGTGCAACTTTTTGTAATATTACGGTAAAATGATATTAGCACTGTTGATTTCACGTTTAGATTGCCATTTCATTCCATATTTTACCGTAAAAAATAAAAAGTTTTTCCATCAGAAGAAACGCTGTTCTGCCATATAATTGACAAGAAAATACTTTTTAAATGCTGCATAAATTAAAGATTTTACAATTATATATTACAGTATATTTTTGTTAGATATATGGTGTTTAGTACATTTAACGGTGAGAAAAAGTATTTTTACAAAAAATAAATGCAAAAATGATGGATTGTATATATATTACAGTACATTTTTGTTACAAACACAGCGCCAGTGTATTTTACAATGGAGTAATATATTATTATTTTTTTAAATGTTAAAATACTGTTTTGGCTGATATATACATTTACGGTGTTTCATTGTTACTGAAACTGAATTAACCCATTTATCATTTTTACCATAAAAATCTATTTATTTTTTAATAGCTATTATCCATTATATATGTTGTATTTCTGTGTATTTTAATTATATTATAAACATATATTATAACATACAATTTTTATTTCATCATCATCATCAAATTTTATTTATAAAGCGCTTTTCATACATAGAAATGTAACACAAAGTGCTTTACAAAAAATAAAAACAGACAATAAAAATGACAAACCCACCCCTCCCACCCCTCCCATCCCCAGATACACATCTGCACATAGACATAGACATACACACACACACTCACACACACACACACACACACACACACACTCAGACTCACATATAGCACATATTTAATTGACAGTGTAATTTATTGATTTTTAAAATATTAGTTTAAATATTGTTTTTTCATTAAATTTACATTTTAATGTTTATTTCACTTGATTGTTGGTAATTTGTTTTCTCTATATTTTAATATTTTTGGAAATGTTTTTATTTGTTTTTATTTTTAACATTTGTTATATAGTTAATAAAATAAAGATGTATGTGTGCAGGCGCCGTGCGGTGGCTGCCACATGGTGGTGCTGGCCCGTCCACGGGGGGAGAATGGTGCCAACCTGACTCTGGAGGAAGGAGACGTGACAGAAGATTACCTGGAGAGGCCCTACGTGGAGCTGCTGGGGGACACGTCGGACTGCTCCACCCTGCAGAGGAGCCTCTCTGCTCGGGTCCGCCGCAGAGAGAGGGTGGGTCAGAGCGAGGAGGAGGATCGAGCTGCAGATAAAACTCTGACAGATTAAGGCTATGATGACGGTCTGAACAGAAGATGCAAAAGTGGCGTCGCATCTTCACTTTTTATTCCGCGTTTAGACGAGCGTTTTCAGGAGGAAATCTGTGCATACGGTGACGCAAAAGTGCGTGAATTGGATTGGGTATGCATGCCAGGCGGCATCACTTAAAGCCATAAGAGCATCTTTGGGCATGTGGAAGTTTTCACGCCACGCATTTTCATCAGCTACTCCTTCTACAAAGTTCTCCACCATCCACTAGATCTCCCAGGTCTCGTCAGGATTCAAGGAAGCTGGTTTCAGATTTTTGCGATTTTAAGCCCCAAAAACGCTGTCACCGTCTCAACAAAAGGCACTTCCCATAAAAAAAGCGTCCTCGTGTAAACGGGGCCTAAAACGATTTCTTCTCTTCTCCCTGCAGGAGAGATCTCCGGACCAGTTCGGCTCCATGTTCCGCACGCTGCCCGCCATGATGCCTGGCTACCTCCACCCGCCAACGCCTGTCTCCACCACCTTCCCGCCCAGACTGCCTCCACCCGAGCTGACCCACAGACAAGTGCTGAACGGCTCCCATCAACACAGGAGAGCAGGGTCACTGCACCAGGGTACCTACCTCACCTCCTCCTCCTCGTCCTCCTCATCATCTTCCTCCTCCTCCTCCTCTTCCTCCTCCTCCTCCTCCTCCTCTTCCTCCTCCTCCTCCTCCTCCTCCTCCTCCTCCTCCTCCTCCCCCTAAAGCCAGGAACACACCGGCCCGACTGTCGGGCGTCGGGGACAGTCGGACGACGTCTGTTTGGTGTGTACATCTGCGCGGAACATGTCGGGCCTCGTCGGGACCGATTCGACATGCTCAGTCGGGGAGCGTCGGCCGTCGGGAGAGTAGACTCGTCAGGTCCTCTGATTGGCTGTGTGCTAGCTATGGGCGGATCTGATTGGCGGTGCTCTAGCGCAGTGGTTCCCAACCTTTTTCTTGTGGGACCCACATTTTTACCATTGTAAACTTTGGCGACCCCCCAGTTGTCCATTGCCTCCATGAAGCCGAACTCTTTTTGAGATAATCAGCATTTTCGTCTCCTTGACGCTTTGCCATTTTTCCATTAGCTCTGTGTTTCTGTTGCAAGGTGAGGTTAAAGCTAGGCGAGGTTACCGATAGATGAGGTTACCGCTAGGTGAGGTTACCGCTAGGCGAGGTTACCGCTAGGATAAATGAATAAACGTTTTATGTAGCCCTTATTAAGTTGTTGATTAATGGCTGACTCATCTATATTTAAGACATTAGATTTATTACACCTCTTAAAATCAAGAGGGCATCGTGACCCCCCGTGGATCTTTGGCGCCCCCCGGTTGGGAATCACTGCTCTAGCGAATCAGCGCGGTTACGTTACATCATTTCCTGTTTTCATGTTTTGGATTACAGTCAGGAGACTAGCGCCACCCGTTATTAGCGAGACTTATTGCATCTCGCGCAAGCGTGGATGTATAGGCTGCTGTGTAGTCAGCAGTCGTCGTGGTGATGTGTTTCACTGCTTTTCTTCACCCGTCTGTGTCCGACGAGAGGCGACAGAATCATTGGACAAGAGCTTGTCGGTTTCGGGTCCCGTCGGGACCCATTGGGGCGGTGTGTGGGGGCCTTAAAATATTTTACACCTTTGACCCCTGACCTCTGCTGACTGACAGATCTCATTTTTTTCACTTCAGATGATTTTTTCTTTTTCACAACCTCCTCTTCCGCCTCTTCCTCCTCTTCTTCCTCAGTGTCAGACTCTTTATTGTCTGTCTCGTGACTCGAACCCGCCTCCTCCTCCTCCTCCTCCTCCTCCTCCTCCTCCTCCTCCTCCTCCTCCTCCTCCTCCTCCTCCTCCTCCTCAAAATATTTTGCACCTGCAGATATTTAGTATATTTAATATTTATCACTTTAATAATGTAGCATTTACACCAGTTTAACACTGTCAGACAAAGAACATGTTTTTATTTATATTATTGTTATTATGATTATCATTTTTTCAGAGGTGTTTTATGTTATTTTAGTTTTCATTATTTTTGACAATCGCCATATTTTGATTTGTTACCATTTGAAAATGAATTAAATTTCTTAAAATGTTTCAAATATATATGTGTTTTAACTGATATTATATATTGTATTATTTCTTCCTGAAATGTCAAAATTAACAGTAGTAGCAAAACACCAACAGTAACCACAGCACAGTGTTTGATAATAATTAAAAATAACCTTAAAAGTTGATTTCTGCAGGATAAAAGGTTTTTTCCTTTAATAATGTGGCTCTAACATGGCGTCTTGTTTCCCACGTGGTCAGAGCAGCCCGGTGTCGAGGCAGACGGCATTGTGGAGAGCTTGACAGACAGCGACAGTGTGAAAGGTCTGGGAGAAACCTCAGACTTCCTGAACATGGTGAGAGATCAGAGAATCACAGAGAGTCACATCTGACAGCTTCAGAAGATTGAATTGTCCTATTTGTCTTCCTCCAGACACATGTGATGAAGATGGACCCTGCTGATAAATCTCTCACTCTGTCTCCAATTAACAAGGTAGCACACACTCTTTATAAAAGATCATTCATTCTCCCTCTCAGTTTTTAGGGCCATAAGGATAAACATCTGTAAAAGAATAAGAAAATAAATGTGGAAATATAAAGGCAATCAAAACAAAAATTAAATATGTAAAAAAATTTTTTTTTTTAATTTTATGAATAAAAACAACTCAACTCAACTTTATGTGTAAATCACTTTAAAACAACCACAGCCGCAACAAAGTGGTGTACATAAACAAACCGAAAACAGGAATAAACACTAAAATAAATAGTTTCATTGCTCTTTTAAAAAACAATATAAAAAAACAATAAATAAAAGCAAACCATAAAACACTAAAACAAGAGCAGAGTCTCATGCATGGTTGAATGCCAAGGAATAAAAGTAGGTTTTAAGATGAAACATATCGAAATAAATGAATAAATATATACAAATTTTCAACCAAAACAAAAATCATTATTTTTTTATTGTTAATTGTTCTTTATATTTTTACAAAAATGTATCATTCTGTTTATTTCTTTTCATATTCCTACATATTTTCTCCTACCTATGTATTTCTTTTAATTATACATCCCCATATTTCCATATTTTATTCCAAATTTATTTTGTTTATATTTCTATATTTCAATGTACTAATTTATTATTTTATGTAATCCTATTTATATTTTCCACATTTTATTTACTTATTAATTATTTCATTTATTCTTCTTTATATTACTATTTTTTTTATTAACTAATTAATTTAGTAAGTAACTGTGTAAGTGGACTACTTAATTACTATATGGTAAATTATTTAAGCAATATTTGTATAGGAATGATTCTGTCCCAAAGTCTTTTTATATTTCTATTTTTTTAGTTGCTTCTTCATAATTTTTATATATGCACCCTTGTATATCTATATTTTTTAGTTAATTAATGAATGATTTGATTTATTCCTCTTTATATTTCCATATTTCTTAATTATTATTTTATTTAATCTTATTTATATTTCCACTTTTTTATTTGCTTATTCTTATTTTATTTATTTATACATACATGTCCATATATTTAATTAATTTATTATTTAATCCTCTTTATATTTCCATATTTTTTAAGTATTCATTTATTCTTTCATTTAATCTTATCTATATTTCCACTTTTTTATTTTCTTATTTTTATTTATTATTTATACATACATGTCCATATATTTAATTAATTTATTATTTAATCCTCTTTATATTTCCATATTTTTTCATTTATATATTTATTCTTTGACATATTTCTATTTCCCCATTTTCTATTTTTCAATCTATTAATGAATTCTATCATTTATTCCTCTTTATATTACCATATTTTTAAATTATTCATGTATTCTTTCATGTAATCTTATCTATATTTCCGCTTTTTTATTTGCTTATTTTTATTTTATTTATTTATACATACAATGTCCATATATTTAATTAATTTATTATTTAATCCTCTTTATATTTCCATATTTTTTCATTTATATACTTATTATTTGATGTATTTCTATTTCTATTTCTATTTACCCATTTTCTATTTTTCAATCTATTAATGAATTTTATCATTTATTCCTCTTCCTTTATTTCCATATTTGTCTCTTTGGTTTGTCTTTTCCTCTCTAATGCATGCCTCTCTTTTACCCTCTTGTTGCTTTCTGTTGCTGGGGATAGAGGAAGGGTAAGCACGCTAAGACCACTAGAGGGCAGATAAAGGAGAGTAAGTTCATGAAGCAGAGCAATTTTTCTTCTGGTAAGAGTCAGGACGTGTCTCCTCGCCGCAGCGCGCGCTCTCTGTCCTCTCAGAGTCCACAGAGACCCAGAACAGAGAGCGTGATCCTGGCCATGGAGGAGCTGCACGGGAAATCCATTAAAAACAAACCCAGCGTCACAGACATCAGGAGGGCGGCGTCCAAACAGCGGCTCCAGACGGCTCAGGAGGAAGGCCGGCTGATTGAGGTGGGCAGCACGCCGAGAGAGAGTCCTAAAACCAGAAAGACGGGTTCAGCTGTCAAAAGTGAAAGCAAAACGATGGCGGTGCAGAGTCAGCTTGCAGCGAGCCCTCGACTGCTCACCAGATCTGAAAAACAATCAAAGAGCGAGAACTCTTTTTCTAAAAAGTCCAAAAACGAGAAAAACCAGAAAGAGGCTCAGTCCAAAAAATGGACAGAGAAAGAGCTTGGCATGGTCGCCGGAGCAGCCTCTCTGGCAGCAGGCGCGTTGTTGATGCATGAGGTTACTGCAGTGAGCTCGCCATCGCCATCCGAGAGCAGCCGCCACGTCCTGAAAGACCAGGAGTCTGAATCCTACGCCGCAGATTTAAGCAACAAGTCTGTTGTCAGCATCAACATCATACCAGAGAGTCCTGATGCCGGGACGAGTCAGGACGAGGAGGAGGAGACGAGTCTGAACAAGGAGGAGACGAGCCGGAACAAGGAGGAGACGAGTCAGGAGGAAAAGGAGACCAGTCAGGATGAGGACAAGACCAGTCAGGAGGACGAGGAGGAGGACGAGGAGGAGGACGAGGAGGAGGACGTGGAGGAGACGAGTCGGAACAAGGAGGAGACGAGTCAGGAGGAAAAGGAGACCAGTCAGGAGGACGAGGAGGAGGAAGAGGAGGAGGAGAGTCGGCATGAGGAGGAGACAAGTCAGAAGGACGCGGGGGTGAAGAGTCTGGACAAGAAGGGGATGGGCCAGGAGGTGGAGGAGAAGGAAGAAGAGGAGGCGGAAGAGGAGGAAGAGGAGGAGGAGGAGGAGGAGAAGAAAGGTCAGAGAATGAGTGCAGATGTGAGTGAGGAGGAGGAAGAGGATGAGGATGTCAGTCACAGTGTGGAGAAAGTAACAGAAGAAGAAGAAGAGGAGGAGGATGAAGAGGATGAAGACACTCTTCAACCAGAGGACGAGTCAGAAAGTGACGAAGAAGAAGGGGGGGAGCAGGAGGAAGAGGAGGAGGAGGAAGAGGAAGCAATCGGCACGGCAGCAAGTGAAAGTGAAGACGAGACTGAATCAAAAGACAGCAAAGCAGGAGAAGCAGAAGAGGAGGAGGAGGAAGAGGAGGAGGGTTCGAGTCACGAGACAGACAACAAAGACTCTGACACTGAGGAAGAAGAGGAGGAACAACAGGAGGAGGAGGAGGGTTTGGAAAGTGAAGGTGAGGAAGAGGAAGGTGAAAGTGAGACTTCCAGGGCTTCAGAGAGAGAGGAGAGTGAGACAGAGGGAGGGGAAGAGGAGGAGGAGGAGGAGGAGGAGGAGGAGGAGGAGGAGCAGAGCAGTGAGGAAGAAGAGGGTGAAAATGAGGAGGAGGAAGAGGAGGAGGAGGAAAAAGAGAGTGAAGAAGAGGAGGAGGAAGAGGAGGATCAAAACAGTGAGGAGGAGGAGGAGGAGGAGGAAGAAGAGGGTGAAAATGAGGAAAGTGAGGAAGAGGAGGAGAGTGAGAAAGAAAAGGAGGAGGAGGAGGAGGAGGAGGAGGAGGAGGAAAAAGGTAGTGATGAGGAAGAAGAGGCAGAGGAGGAAAAAGAGAGTGAAGAAGAGGAAGAGGAGGAGGAGGAGGAGGAGGAGGAAGAGGAGGTTGTGAAAAAGAAAAAGTCATCTGAAGTGAAAAAAATGAGATCTGTCAGTCAGCAGAGGTCCGGGGTCAAAGGTCAGGCAGCAGACGAAGCTGAGGAGTTCTGGGACGACGTGCTGCCACAGTACCTCAACCTCAAATAACTGAGAAGGACTAAATAATATAACATATTATAACAATATAATCACATAAATAATTTAACCCTTTGGGCTCTCTTAAATTTACTACCCTTTCAGGCCATTCGGGCTGAAAATGTCCACTTCCAAAAAAACGCAATAAAAACTTTACAGATTTATATTTTTTCTTCTTTTTTCTGCATAAACCTCTTAAACAACTTCCGCCCTGCTCAAAACTACCAAACATTCAGAGATTTTGAGGATTTTAACACTTTAAATGCCAGTTTGATTGCACGATGTCACTGATGTTTTATAGGAAAAGAAAGACAAAATTGTAGTTATTTTCCACAAAATATTTTTTTGGGGGCTGGGGCATTGATTTTTATCACAGCCTTGGATATGTCAAAGATTAGCAACAAAATTGATTTTAATGCATTTTTAGTTTTTGTGTCGTGTCAGATTTAAAATGTAAAAACCCCTTTTTGGCCACTTGATGGCAGACATGTCCACTTCTAAATGATGCTTTAAAAATATTACTGATGTATATTTTTTTCAACTTTTTTGGTTTAAATCTTTCAATCAACTTCAGTCCTGATAAAAACTCATCTCATTTGACTCATATCAAATATTCTTTTATTTTCAGGATTTTAACACTTAGCCCTAAAGGGTCAAATAAGTTTTTTTCTTTCAGAATAGTGGAAATATTTTATATTTGACTGTTTTGTAGATTTCTCCTAAATTCACTAAAGGTTTGGCTTCAAATGGTGATTTCTATTAAGAATGTATAAAAACTTTTAAAGGCCGTTTTCTCAAAATTAGTTTTTTCTAATGCTCTGAGCCATAAATCTCAACTTCAGCTCCACTTACAGGCACCAAACTTACCAGTTTTATTCCTAACTATATTCTGAAGGTTTTTACTGAGGGGTTTTTCTATATATCATACATACCCTGATTTATACAACATTTTGTTCCTAAAAACATGACAAAAATGTATTTTTTATGGATTTAGTCAGTATTTTCTGATGTATGAAATGATAAAAGGAAAAAACTTTGAATCTTTTACATCAACAAAATAAAAAAATTACGTTGAAATGTGCTTTATCCAATGCTCAGATTTAATGAGCCCACACCTCATTTGCATATCTAAACATACAATTTTAGAAAACTTGTAATGCAAAACATGTTGTCTTAATGTAAATTACAAACTTGGGAACTTTCATGGTGATATCTACTATATGCTAAAAAAATACCCTATTCACATATATAGATATAATATATCTTTGAAACATAAAAAGAAAAATAAATTCCCAGCTTTTATCACAGATGATCTCAGAACTTTTAGAGGTTAAACTCAAATTATCAAAAGTAGTTTGTTTTTGTATTTTTCAATCAAATGAAATATGCATTTTATAGTTTTACACTAGTATCTGAGTTGGTTGTTGTGCACTCCCGGTGCCTTTACTGCTCATTTTCATTTCATTATCTCATTCATTTCTCATGTGTTTTATTTTTCTTTTCTGTTTTCTTCTGATAAAACGTTTGCTTTTAAAGCTTTTGTTTACTTCTTTCTTTGGCAGCTTTTCTCTGCAGCTCTGCTCACGATGATGTCATCAGGACATTTTATATTCTGACCAGCTGCTTTAATTACAATTTTCACACTTTTATTGTTCCTCTTTTTACTTGTTTCAGTGTTTCTGTTTCAAATAAATATTTGTTTTTTATTTCATTCATTTTGTTGTTTGTGTTGTTTTTTTAGTGATAACTTTTAACAAATTGGATCTCATACTAATATTATACACTGTACCACCAAATGTGTAAACATAAAAAAGGTCACAATTTGATATATTATCAAATCCACACATTTTTATTTATTTTTTTATTTATATTGCTGCAACCAATATCTATTATTTCTTCATTATTGTTATTTTTTATTCATCTCTCCTTTTTTTCTTTTAAACAGATTGCTTTTTTTTAATAAATGACAGGAAACAGAACCCAGAGTGATGTTTTGCAGAGCAATGATCGATAGGATTAGTATTAAATAAAGATACAAATCAAAAATAGCAGCAAAAGTTTACATGCAACTGAGAAAATCAAATAACTGTCTGAACGTGTCCTCCTCCTCAACATTGGTTGACCTAAGTTCGACACTTTGTGCCGTCACTACTGACCGGCGACCGGCTATAAGTAAGTAATATGACCGGCTAATGTGACCTGCTAATATGCGACTGGCTGATGTGGCCGGCTAATGTGCGACTGGCTAATGCAACCGGCTAATATGCGACCGGCTAATGTGACCGGCTAATGTGTGACCGGCTGATGTGACCGGCTAATGTGTGACCGACTGATGTGACCGGCTAATGTGATCGGCTAATGTGCGACTGGCTAATGTGACCGATTGATGTGACCAGCTAATGTGATCGGCTAATGTGCGACTGGCTAATGTGCGACTGGCTAATGTGACCGGCTAATGTGTGACTGGCTAATGTGACCTGCTAATGCGTGACCAGCTAATGTGCGACCGGCTTATGTGCGACTGGCTAGTGCGACCGGCTAATGCCTCCGGCTAATGTGACCGGCTAATGTGTGACTGGCTAATCTGACCGGCTAATGTGACCGGATAATGTGCGACCGGCTAATGTGACCGGCTAATGTGCGACCAGCTAATGTGACCGGCTAATATGACCGGCTAATGTGAAAAAAGGTCACATTTTGATATATTATCAAATCCAGAAATATTTTTTAAAATATTTTGTTTTTATTTATATTGTTGCAACTAATATATATTATTTCTTCATTATTTTATTTTTATTATTATTTATCTACATTTTTTTCTATTAAACAGATTGCTTTGTTTTAGAAATGACAGAAAACAGAACCCAGAGTGATGTTTTGCAGAGCAAAAGAGCAGGTCGAAAGGATTAGTATTAATATAGATAATAAAGATACATTGATTGTAATATTTTGAATTTTATTTATATAGCGCCAACCAATATTTATTATTATTATTTTTTTTTTATTCATTTCAATGTATATATTATGTTTAACTAATCTCTCCATTCTTTACATTTAATAGAAAAATCTATGTTTTTTTAAATAAATGACAGAAAACAGAACCCTGAGTGATGTTTTACAGACTCACAGTTTGTGTTAATATAAATTATCATATAGATGATATAGATATTATTTAGTAAAGATATAAACCAGAGAAAGGCAACATCTTTTGCCACATAAATATCTTCAGATATCAATTTGAAAAATTCTAATCCGTCCCATCATCTTAATCATTTTATTTCCTTTTCCTGAACCAATTTCCTTTTCCCCTTTAAATCCCACTCCTCCCATAGAATGCCTTTTAAGTCAATATTAAAACTTACATTATTAAAAAGATCTGAAAGAAAGGGGCAGCATGAAATAAATATATGAGGAGTTAAGAAACAATGATAATAAAAAATGGCATTTTATATACTGACATAAATGGTATTGATCGATTTTAAGGTTCTTTTATTCGTTTTTAAATGTATCAATGGTCTTGGGCCATCTCATCTATCTGATATGTTTTTATCATATCAACCCTTGCGGGTCCTGAGGTCCTCTGGCACCGGCCTTTTAATTATTCCAAGAGTTAAAACTAAAACCTACAGGGAGGCTGCATACAGCCAGTATGGCCCGCGCCTATGGAACAGCCTGCCAGAGGACATCAGGACCGCAGAGACTGTTGATGTTTTTAAAACGAGGTTCAAGATGGTCTAGCTTTTAACTGATTACTTTACTATTTATTATTTATTCACCTATTTAGTTATATATTTATTTATTTAGTTGTTCATCATATCGTTTGTATTTTCTTTCCCGCTGTATTTTAGTTTTTATCTGAACCTGTTGTATTTTAGTCTTTTAATTTGTATCCTGTCCTGTGGTCTTTTAGTCTTTTAGTTTTCATCCTGTCCTGTTGTCTTTTAGTCTTTTAGTTTTCATCCTGTCCTGTTGTCTTTTAGTCTTTTAGTTTTCATCCTGTCCTGTTGTCTTTTAGTCTTTTAGTTTTCATTCTGTCCTGTTGTCTTTTAGTTTGTATCCTGTCCTGTTGTCTTTTAGTCTTTTAGTTTGTATCCTGTCCTGTTGTCTTTTAGTCTTTTAGTTTTCATCCTGTCCTGTTGTCTTTTAGTCTTTTAGTTTGTATCCTGTCCTGTTGTCTTTTAGTCTTTTAGTTCTTATCCTGTCCTGTTGTCTTTTAGTCTTTTTATTTTTATCCTGTCCTGTTGTCTTTTAGTCTTTTAGTTCTTATCCTGTCACGTTGTCTTTTAGTCTTTTAGCTTTTAATCCTGTCCTGTTGTCTTTAAGTTTTTAGCTCCAGTGTTCCCTCAGCCCTTCATATTTAAAGCTGTCAAACTTATTTCAACTCTTTTAATGTATCTGGAGGTCTTATTCTACTGATTCTGATTCTTTTGTCAGGATTTACAGAAAGTTTTTGCTCACACCTGGAGAAAAGGTGAGGAGGAGGAAGAGGAGGGGGAGGAGATGGAGGAGGATAATGAGATGGAGGGAGCGTCCTCAAGTTTGGACGAGTCGACAGAGAAGCAGCCAGAGGAGACTGTAAGTTTAAATGTCTCACATTCATCCACACATTTATTTCTCCTGCTGATACAAACATGAAACATCGGATCTTCTCTAGACTCCTGAAGACGAGCCGAAAGAAGAAGCTGATGGAGGGCACAAAGATGAAAAAAATGGTATTTTTCAGCTAATAACTGTATTATTTTACAGGATTTTTCTTGTTTTTTTTTTTCTTCCCTACATTAAGTGCAAATGCCATAAAAAAGGTAAACAACTTTTATTACAAATATTAACCATAAAATGGAAGTTGAAATCTGTAAATAAATATCAGGGGATTTTAAAGATGTAAGTATTACTCAAATGCTTAATGATATTGAATGTTAAATTACAGTGAATTATTTGTAAAAAAATACAAAAATAAAAAAAAAATACAAAAAGTACACATCATATTTCTGGATGTAAAATTACAACAACTTTAAATTTAATGTAAAAAATTAAAATTAAAAAAGTATCTGAAAAATTACCTGCAAAATAACTTAGAGAGAAGAGAAGAGAAGAGATTTTTTTATTTTGAACATGTAAAAGTCAACAAAAACACTAAAAAATAAGATAAAAGAAAAGTGAAAAGAAAAGAAATATTCAATGAGAGAAAAATAAAAGAAAACAAAACGAGAACAGGTCAAACCTGTACATTCAACAGCTCAGTTGAACTTTTTAATATATATATAAAGTAAATATCTGTATTAAAAAAAAGATATGTCTGCAAACAAAATGTTTTTTAAATTTAAAATAACAGTAAATATTTGAAAACTTTTGCTGCCCGACTTTGACTTTTTTTTTTGGTGTGGCTTGAACAGCAGCAGAAACCAGCGAGCAGCCTGACTCTGCAGGTGATCACCGCACAGATGATGATGTCACCAAACTGGCCAATGGGACGGCAGACAGCAGCTCCAACAGCCAATCAGGCAGCAGCAAAAAGGTACGAGAGCTATACTGGGGAAACAAATCAGTGTTATATGAAAAATATTACAGGACCCATTTTGCTCCCAGTTTCTAAAAAAAAATGGGGTATTAACAACATTTTGGGGGCTTTTAAAACAGGTAATTAAATGAGATTAAAATGCAAATAAAATCAAATTTTTTCTGTCTCAACAAGAAGAAAAAACAATTTACTGGCAGCAAAACTTTCCAAACACTATCCGTCAAATAACAGTAAACAAGCGTAAGTTGTTATATAGCTTATTTCTTTGAAAATACAGCTTTTCTGTAAGAAAACCGAAAGTTGCCTTAATTAATTAATACATTAATTAACTTATGCTACCTATAGATCAGAAGACTTTGAAAAGATTTGGAAAAGACTCCCGTTTAGAGTTTTTAGTCTCACACTGAGATTTTAGACAGACTGTCAATCTTGCAGGGTCACTATTTACAGACTACAACTAGATTCTTTTAGCAGTTTTTTCCCATCATGCAATCTTTTTCCCATCATGCTCTTAGTAAAAACTTATAAAATGGAGGTGAAGAAGCAACAAAATGCCTTTCTTGTGGAAGTAGTTTTACTGGCCGGTCTGGAACCGGGGACCTTTCCCCCGCTCATCTATTGGTTGGTGATTGTGTTACGTCACTGAGACTTGAGATAATATCAAACACTAGATAGAAATGTAAAGTGCTTTTCAAAAAAATAGAATAAAAACAACAGACAATAAAAATGACAAAACCCACCCCTTCCATCCCCACATACACATCTGCATGTACACACACATACATGCACACACACGCACATAGACACGTACGCACACAAACACACACTCCGACTCACACACAGCTCATATTGATTGACAGTGTAGAGACATGGCAAGGCACCGAGGATCCGGATGAGGAAAAAGCAACCTGTGGGAGCATCCACACTGAGAGGTGGCAGAGCCCACAGCCATAGAGGACGCCGTCACAGAGACCACCAGGACCTGGGTAGACTGGGGCGGACTCCACACATGGTGCAGAGCCGCCTAGTCCCCCGGGCCAAGGGAATCTCCAAGACGACATCCCCACGGGCAGACTGAATACACCCCCCCCATGCGTAGGCCCCCATGAGGGAACACTGGAGCTAAAAACTAAAAGACTAAAATACAATGGGACAGGGTAAAAACTACAAGACTAAAAGACAACAGGACCGGATAAAAACTAAAAGACTAAAAGACAACAGGACAGGATAAAAAACTAAAAGACAACAGGTTCAGATAAAAACTAAAAGACTAAAAGACAACAGGACAGGATAAAAAACTAAAAGACTAAAAGACAATAGGACAGGATAAAAACTAAAAGACTAAAAGACAACATGACTGGATAAAAACTAGAAGACTAAAAGACAACAGGACCGGATAAAAACTAAAAGACTAAAAGACAACAGGACAGGATTAAAGCTAAAACAACTAAAATACGACATGACAGGGTAAAAACTAAAAGACTAAAAGACAACAGGTTCAGATAAAAACTAAAAGACTAAAAGACAACAGGACAGGATAAAAACTAAAAGACTAACAGACAACAGGTTCAGATAAAAACTAAAAGACAACAGGACAGGATAAAAACTAAAAGACTTACAGACAACAGGACAGGATAAACTAAAAGACTAAAAGACAACAGGACAGGATAAAAACTAAAAGACTAAAAGACAACAGGACAGGATAAGAACTTAAAGACTAAAAGACAGCAGGACAGGATAAAAACTAAAAGACTAAAAGACAGCTGGACAGGATAGAAACTAAAATACAATGTGAAAGAAAATACCAACGATATGATGAACAACTAAATAAATAAAAAGGTGAATAAATGAATAGGTGAAAAAATAGATAAATAGTATAGTAATCAGTAAAAGCTAGACCAAACAAGTGAGTCTTGAGCCTCCTTTTAAATTACAGACCAATAAGCAATTGAATAAAACTGTTGAAAAAATATATTATGTCCCAATAAAAAAACCCTGTAAAAATAATACAGTAAATTTTTTATTTACAGTGTATTGATCTAATTGTGACCCCCCCTCCTCTGTCCTCTCAGCTGTCTCTCTTCAGACGGCTGTCCTTCTCCAGGTCCAAGCCATCCAGCGACAAGGACCAAAGCCCAGTGGAGGGAGGTGTCAGCGGGGACACTGCTGCCCGGGGAGAGCCTCCCTCTGCTGGGACGCACAGAGGAGCAGGAGGAGGCGGCAGGGGCCCTCGCTCTGGAGCCTGCAGCGTGCTGTGATCCAGGGACTGAACTCTCAGGTGGCAGAGTCACACCAGAGTGTGGCCAGGTTTGTGAGCAGGGAAGCAGAGTTAAAGGGGCCCTGAGGGGCCTCTCCGACTTACAGGAGGGAAGGAAAACCCCTTTAACCCTGCCTTGCTACTAACAAAGCTTTCCACACAGGTTAGTGAACGCTGTGTGCTTTTTTGATTTATTTTGCAGTTAAAACACCAACTTCATGCACAAATTACTTTTTTAAAAACAGCCCCCAAAATGTCACACTGCAAAAAGTTGTGTCTAAAAAACAAATAAAAATACTAAATCTAAGGGAAATGATCTTGCTGCATGGACAGATATTTTCACTTGACAAGATTTCTTAAATTAGGATTATTAAATCTAGAAATAAGCATGTTGAATGCTTAAAATAAGAAATTAACTCTCAAAACAAGATAAATTAAAGCTGCAAGCAGTGATGAACTGGCCCAAGCAGAGTGACCTGATGAATATTCGAAAAAAAAAAAAAAAAATTTAGATTTAGAAGTGTTAGATAATTTATCTTGTTTTAAGAGTTAATTCCTTATTTTAAGCGTACAACATGCTTATTTCTAGATTTAACAATCTTAATTTAAGAAGTCTTGTCAAGTGAAATGATCTGTCCATGCAGCAAGATCTTTTCCCTCAGATTTAGTGTTTTATCTTGTTTTTAGACACACCTTTTTTGCAGTGTGTAAATGCCGTTATGTTCATTTCTCCTGGAAACTCTAGTAGTTTTCCATCTATTAGTTAATCTGCTAATCAATTAATAACTTCATCTCTAGAGAAGTTTCTCTAGATGTTTCGATGCAAACTCTTCCCACCTCTGCTGTGCCTGCTGTGAAAAACCTTTTTCATGCAGTATTCCTCAAACTGTTTTAGATACAAAGAAAGCTGCAGCTGCACTGTAAAAAAAAAAAGAAAAATCGTAAAAAGTCTGGCAGCAAAAGTTAACATCCGTAAGTTATTTTACAGATCATTTACTTAAAAATACATATAATATACAGTAAATGTCTGTTTGTAAATAAATATATATACAATTATATTCAACTAATGTTTTTTATTTTATTTAATATGATGATAAGTGTTTGGCAAATTTTGTTGCCACACTTTTTACAGTTTTTTTTACGATTTCTTTTTACATTGTCTTTTACATTAAATTTAAAGTAAGAAAACAGAAAGTTGCCTTCATTAATTATCTGACAGTCAAGACAATGAAGCAGTTTAATAATGCTTGTGAATGTTCCTGTAAAAAGGAAATTTCACTGTAAAACAACAACAATAACGGTTTGCCGTCATGTAAAAGTAAAATAAAAATTCAAATCCAGATATTTCCTGTATGTTATCCGTATTTTAAAAGAAATTATAAAATAAAATAAGAAAGCTGCAGCTGCACTGTAAAAAAAAAAAAAAAAAAAAAAAGTCTGGCAGCAAAAGTCAACAACTAAGTTATTTTACATAAAATTTTCTTTAAAATATGTATCAGGTAAATATCTGGATTTAAATAAATATATTTATTTGTAGAATAACTACTTTTTACGTTTTTTTAATACAATTTTTACACTTTCTTTTTATTACATTAAATTTAAAGTTTTCCTGTAAAAAAACAGAAAGTTTCCTTAATTAATTATTTGACAGCCAAGACAATGTAGCAGTTGAATAATATTTGTGAATGTTCCTGTAAAAAGGAAATTTCACTGTAAAACAACAACAACAACAACAACAACACCAACAACAACAACAACAACAGTTTGCCGTCATATAAAAGTTAAACTTTTTGTTTTTAAATTCAGATATTTCCTGTATATTATCCGTATTTTTAAAGAAATTATAAAATACCTTCCACTTGTTTACTGTTATTTCACAGTAAGGATTTGGCAACTTTTTCTGCCAGACTTTTTTTTTTTTTTTTTTTTTACCATTAATTAACGATTTCTTTTACTGAAAGAAAACAGAAAGTTGCCTTTCTTTTATAGAAGTAATATACCTTTTCATGGCATTTGCACTAAATTCAGAAAAAAACCCCAGGAAAACCACTTAATAAAAACAGTATATTTCTGGAAAATAACTTTTTTTTTTTACAGTGTGGAGTGACGATATTAGATATTAGATTTTATTTCATTTAAATGAACGATGATCTGTTCAAAACTGAGCCTCCTCCCATGTCAGCTTTTATTAACCTTAAAGTTTGTGTGGCACATATTTCCTAACTGAGCGCGCGTGTGTGTGTGTGTGTGTGTGTGTGTGTGTGTGTGTGTGTGTGTGTGTGTGTGTGTGAGGATGTAAATAATCTTATTTATTGGGAAATGGTCCTTGAGCACATTTGCACTTTTTTTTAATGTGATCTGCATCTCTTTTATATTCTGACATGATAATCTCACTTAAACTTTTTCTATCATTTGGATTTTTGTGATAATCAGTAAAACATTTTGATATTAAACCGGAACACGAGTCGTTATTTTTGCTTCACAGCAGCTGGTCTCAACTCAACTGTGACAAATGTTTTGCTCTTCAAGGTTTGACACTTTTCACATTTAAATTAAATACTCAATTTAATAATCAGGCCTGAGAAAAGAGGATGTACCAATCTATCAGAACCTTACACACAGAACATTACATACATGTAATACAATGAATATAAAAACTTTGTCGGGTCACTTTAGACCCATGTCGTGCCTTACAGGGTTAAGGTGACATTATCTACTGTTTGTGGAAGTTTTAATAGAATTACTGAATAAATCAGTGTTATTAACAGAACAAACTGAATAAATCAACGTTATTAACAGAATAAACTGAATAAATCAACGTTATATATATATATATAGTTATTATATATATATATATATATATATATATAGTTATTTTGCATGTAGTATATAATTCTTGTATACAGTTCTTGTGGGTTTGTGTGTATGTGCATGCTGGATATAGTTATTTTGCATATTGTATATAGTTCTTGTATAGAGTTCTTGTGTGTGTATGTGCATGCTATATATAGTTATTTTGCATGTTGTATATAATTCTTGCATATAGTTCTTGTGGGTTTGTGTGTGTGCGCATGCTGTATATAGTTATTTTGCATATAGTATATAGTTCTTGTATATAGTTATTGTGTGTGTGTGCATGCTGTATATAGTTATTTTGCATGGGGCACTTCATTTCTTAATCCGTCCGTCCATACGTCAACACTGCCTCCTGACCAGGTTCCACAAAGGTTTTCACCAACTCAGACTCAACTCAGACCCCCAAGTATACATGTTTACTCTTGGAAAAATATTTTGAGCATGACTTTACGAAACGATCTGATTTTGTCTGTATGCAAATGAGCGCATATTTGATGAGTTATGGCCTCATTTGCATATGTAAACATTAAAATACAAAAAACATGCAATACATTTTTTTCTCCTCTTAACATAAGTAATCAACTGAGAAAGTTTCATGGTGATATCCATTATTATTATCTTTTACCCTATTCACCTGTGGTGTCTCTACTTTATTGTCTTATTATGCTAATTATGCAAATTGCCCAAAGTGCAACTTTTAGCAACCAAGTTAAATTCCATCCATTAGGCCTATAGATGACATTTCTGCAATAAAACTTTAGGGTACTCAACATTTCTGGGTTCAAGAAATTACGACTAGACTATCAGTGTGCTTTTGCAAGAAAGCGCACAAAATAAATGAACGTTATTAACGGAATAAAGGAGTGAACTGACAGTATTTAAAGCTGCAGCTGCGTGTTTAACCGGCAGGGGACAACAGCAGCTCTCTGCCTCTTCTTCTTCGTGGCTCTGTAGCTGCGTGTTTAACCAGCAGGAGGCAGCAGTAGCCATAGACATGGCAGTAGCTCTCTGCTCTCTGCCTCTTCTTCTTCGTGGCTCTGTATTTGAGTCGGTGTTGACAGTCCGGAGCAGCTCCCATTTTTCTCCCAGAAAATTCTTATTTTCTTAACATTGTACCGGACTAAAAGCTCCGTAGTGCCGCGGCAGATGACCGGTATGGAGGAATATCACAACGGCAGCGAGGTTTGTCTCCTCATCTACTTCTTCTGTCACATATTAGGGCAGGAAGTGGCTGGCTGAAGCTGGCTAGCAGCCGGAGCTAGCCCCTCCTTACAATAATTGTAATCCTTCAATACCTGATTCTAATGGCAAAATATTATATTATATTATATTCAGAATATATTAGAGACTTGTTCGTGGTTTTCATCAACGTGTTAAAAGTGACATTGTGATCGATATTCTATTCTTCTATCGATCCTGTAACATAAACTGACTGTTAGTTTTTCTCAGTCACTTTGGTCCATTTCTCACATTAATATTAACATTAATAACAACAGTTGGTTCAACCTCCACAACATTAGTCATTATTGCTCATCATAGTAGCAGTTTCTCATTCCTTACAACAAATTACAAATGTTTTTGGACAGTTATCAATTGCTTTCATACAACTCTCTGCTGTTTTATAACATTATCGTTTGTCGTGTCAGTCAAAATTAACCCTTTGGAGTTTGGGGCTATTCTGTTGGTTTTTGACTCCTTATCATTCTGCCTGTCAAAACCACTTAAAAAGTGTTCACCCTGCTATGTTGGTATCATTGTTTTCAGTACAACCTCACCTATATGACCTGATTATTATTTTTTTCATTTTGACTTACTGGATAAACATTTTGAATACAAAAACACACACACAAAAATAAAAAATAAAAACACACAAAAAAACATAAAAAACATAATAAAATTACAAAAACACACAGAAATCACACAAAAAAATTACAAAAAACACAAAAAGCATTATACACAAAAGATTGCATTAAAAAATGCATTGAAATGCTGAATGCACACTACAAATTTCGTAAAGAATCTCTGCAAAAACTTCTGTAAAATCATGTTTCACTTGGTCGAGGTGGTTTAAACCTTTGCTGAAAAAGAGTTGACACACTAAATTGGACATGGAAATTTTTGGAAAAGCCAAAACTTTTGAGGGAAGCTGACAGTACTGCTCTCCGGCGCTTTCGTGGACTCCAGAGGGTTAACTATATTTGTGAATGCTGGATAGTCATTCCTTATCAAACGAATAGTCCTCATTTAATTGCTTGAGTCATTACATACAAAAATGTTGAACTAGTTGTCAAAATCTGTCAAGCAAGTTTTATACATGTTTTTAATCTTTAGTTTTTACTGAAAATGTCTCAACATATAAACATTTTCTAATGCACAACATGGGTCAAAATAACCTTGTGCATTAGAAGCATAGTGATTAAAAAAAGGGTTTTATTCAAAAAGTAAGAAATGAAAACATAAAATTAGGATGTATGATGATCAAAAACAAGTTATTTGAGAAAAACCTGCAATACTGAATGATGAAATTAATTTAGTGCGAAGATATAGAATATAAAAACTTAGTCTTCTTAATTTTTTTACAGAAAATGTCTCCTGAATTGAATAATTTTTCTCAGGTGAACCTCAGCTTTCACTGATGAGAAGGGCTGTGTCACGCATTTGTATTAGCCAATGATGAGCCACTTCTCTACAATCACTCAGAGCTGAATCCATAAACCCACTTTACAACATATATGAACCAAGCAGGACACAGTGTGGAGCAAGGTTATAATAGTTTTGGATTTTTCATTAGTTTTAGTTTTCATTTCGTTGTCAATTTTTGTTTTCAAATTCAGTTAGTTTAATGCGTTTTTAGAGTGAGATTTCTAGTTTAAATTAGTTTTTGTCTTTTGGAAAATGCTTTAGTTTTAGTTTAGTTTTAGTGTTGGTTTTAGTTTTTTGTAATGGGGTATTTGTTGGGTGCCAGATTCAATAAGGTCACAATAAATGTTGACTTTGTTTCCTTTGTCTGATCCAACCAAAAAGGTTTACGTGTGAAAAAAGTTGACAAAGACAGAAACGAAGGACATTTTCACTATAATTTTAGTTTTCTAACCACACAATACAGTTTCAGTTAGTTATCGTTTTTTTTTAAAACTTGTTTTTATTTTTATTTCAGTTAACAAAAATGTTTTTTCAATTCTAGTTTTCGTTATTTCATTAGTTTTCTTTAACTATAAACACCTTGGTGTGGACCATTTCTACAACACTGTGACACTGGACTGTCACAGCTCTACCCAAAGGGACTTTGTGTTTCTTGTAAATAAGGGTGTTTTTTTCCTTTTACACAATGCTGTAAACAAATTAGAATTGCAAAGAGCATATGCAATAAAAATGTGAAACATTCATATACAGTGTGTTGTACTCAGTTACCTCACTAAATACAGTAATATGTAACTTGCAGGTTATCAACTAGGTTTTGCAATTTGTACTAGTTGTTTGGAGAAATGCATTAACTGTTGTGAAAATGTTAATAGTGATGTGAGAAATGCAACAAAGCGACTGAGAAAAACTGTAATACTGAACTTAAAGTGACTAAACAATTATCCATATTTTCTTTAATAAAACTTCTAAGTCTTCCATTATTTGCATATTAAAAGTACTAATACCACCCTTTTTAAACAGCTTTCAGAGTAACAAGTTAAAAAAAAAGACTCAAGTATCTTTACCTCAGACTTGTATTTATGTACTTGAGTAAATGTACCTATATGTGGCCACTGGTGATTGTACTGTATCCTTTTTTTTATTTTTCAGTTAGAATGTATAGAAATTATTCATGTCATGTGTCTGTTTGTCATGTTGCAGGGCTCCTTTAACTCTGAGGAAGCTGACAGCCTTGTCAAAGAGGTAAAGTCACATAAACTTCTGTTTAAATGTCCTAAAGGTTGTTCAAATGACTCAAGATCTCCATTGAAATATGGAGACCAGAAATATGCCTATCGATTATTCAAATGATTAATCGATTAGTTGTTTGGTCAATAAAATGTTGAAAATATCAATCAGTGTTTCCCAAACCACAAGATGACGTCCTCAAATCAGAACAAAGAAACCAGAAATATTCACATTGAAGAAGCTGAAATCAGAGAATTTGGACTTATTGTCTTTAAAAAAAATGCTCAAACCAATTATTAGATTATCAAAATAGTTGAGGATTAATTTAATTATCAATTATTGTTCGATTAATCCAATAATTGTTGCAGCTCTAACCAATTTCTTTAAAATCCAGGAAACTTTAAAATCCACACCATGAAACTTTTGATCCTGTTTACACACTAAATGTAGCCAAAGTAAATGTAAATAACTAAGAAACATGAGCGTTGATTAACTAATTGATTAATCAACACTGAAAATTTGCAACAACAAGTAAAAATCCTGCATTATTTTACTAAATAGAAGTACTAATACCACCCTGTAAAAAAATTCATATTTGCTAAATTGAGAGAGGAGATGAGAGAAGATGTTGTGTTGTTGTTTGTCCTCAGGTTTATTCAGTTTGCAGTATAGTGTGTGCTCTTTGTCTCAAGAGCAGCGGCTGACTCCCACATGACTTCACACATTGAGTGTGTGTGTGTGTGTGTGTGTGTGTGTGTGTGTGTGTGTGTGTGTGTGTGTTTCTCAGTGCATCGAGAGCGTGGTGGGTGGAGACGACTACAGTCAGAGTCAGGTGAACAAGTGGACGGCCAGCATCGTGGAGCGCTGCCTCACTCAGCTGGTCAAACAGGGGAAACCATACAAGTTCATCGGTGAGTTTACAAAGTGTGTTAACCCTCTGGACCCCAACAGTATATCACATTTATATGAACTATATATTAAAGGAACACTCCACCGTTTTTTCATATTAAAACATGTTATTCGGTCAAGTAAGACGAGTTGATACAGACCTCTTGCGTCTCAATGCGTGCACTCAATCGCCCTGGCGCGCGGCGCCACTTGGCTAGCACTTAGCTTAGCCCAGTTCATTCATTAGGATCCAAACAGATGGACAGTTAGAAGCGACCAAACTCCTCCACGTTTTACCTATTTAAATACAGCTACACGAGTAGTTAAACGACCAAGTATGGCGACACAAAATAAAACGTGGCGCTTTTCTAAGCGGATAAAAAGGATAACTATAATGTATGGCGGAATAGCACTTGGGAGCACTTCGACTCGGCGCAGTAATATCATCACTCCTGAAAAAATCTTCTCCCCCTCCCTCTCCCTCTCCCTCTCACTTCCCTCTCGTGTAGCTGTATTTAAATAGGGAAAACGTGGAGGAGTTTGGTCGCTTCTAACTGTCCATCTGTTTGGATCCTAATGAATGAACTGGGCTAAGCTAAGTGCTAGCCAAGTGGCGCCGCGTGCCAGGGCGATTGAGTGCACGCATTGAGACGCAAGAGGTCTGTATCAACTCGTCTTACTTGACCGAATAACATGTTTTAATATGAAAAAATGGTGGAGTGTTACTTTAAACGTATATAACTCCTGCAGCTCTATGGAAACAGCAGAACGACTCAAACATGTCTTTTGTGCAGAATACACAGTTATAATGACAGAAATCATAAAAATAGCAAAAAAGTTGAATTCCTCCATTTTTTTCACATAAGTTTTCCAAGTGCCCACAAGTCAGTGCGTTTACATGCACAGTTGAATCGAGCTATGCTTAAAAATTGATATTGGCATCTAATAGGACTTCTTGTCAACACTGGGTGGTGATATGTGTCGTTTCAGTGGGTTAATATGGCGCCCTTTCTGTTGACCTCAGTTTGACACTTTGTGCCGTTCGCTACTGACCGGCGACAGGCTAATGTGCAACCGGCTAATGTGACCGGCCAATGAACGACCTGCTAATGTGAGACCGGCTAATGTGAGACCGGCTAATGTGAGACTGGCTACTGAGAGACTGGCCAATGTGAGACCGGCTAATGTGAGACCGGCTAATGTGAGACTGGCTACTGAGAGACTGGCTACTGAGAGACTAGCTACTGAGAGACTGGCTACTGAAAGACTGGCTTCTGAGAGACTGGCTACTGAGAGACCGGCCAATGTGAGACAGGCTAATGTGAGACGGGCTAATGTGAGACCGGCTAATGTGACCAGCTAATGTGACCGGCCAATGAAAGACCTGCTAATGTGAGACCGGCTAATGTGACCGGCCAATGTGTGATAGGCTAATGCGAGACCAGCTAATGCGACCAGCTAATGCGACCGACTAATGTGCGACCGGCTAATGTGACCAGCTAATGTGACCGGCAAATGTGAGATAGGCTAATGTGAGACCGACTAATGTGAGACTGGCTAATGCGACCGGCTTTCTTTTTTGTTCCGGGGTCATACGCCAGTGAAAATCCTATTCCAATCACATTATCTGGGTGTCCTAATCAGAGTTGGAGAACTTCGACATTAGTCGGATTAACACATTTACATGCACTTCAGTTGTCCAGTTATAGTCAGATTAAGGCAATAATTCGTTTTTTTCATGTGTCATGTAAATGTACTGATTAATGCATTTGTATTGTGATACTGCAGAACTCAAACAGAACTATCTGTTTGATTCCCCTCCTGGCACAAACAGCCTTCCGTAGAGGAATGTTCCATTTCCATGTTTCCAGCCTCTCCTCTCCTGTCCTCCCCTCTCTGATCTGTGTAAACAGATTCTCAGTGAATATTTCTCACGTGACCGTTGGTCTCAGCAGAATAAATCATGTATTCACAGTGTCTCTGAGGAGCAGAATTTAAGGTTTTTAACATGATCTGGTTAGTGCAAACGCTTTATTTTTGGAATCGTTTTAAGAAAAACCTGGAGAATAAAGTGATTCTGACAGAAATATCACAAATTTAAGCTTTAAGCAAAAACCCTCTGTCAGTGTGTTGGGGTTCAGAGGATAAAAGAGCTCAGAGCAACTTTTTGTAATATAGTGAAACTATAATATAAAGTGTAAAAACTGCTTGTTGTTTCTGTGCAGTGACGTGTGCTGTGATGCAGAAAACCGGGGCCGGCCTGCACACGGCCAACTCCTGCTACTGGGACACGGCCATGGACGGTGAGTCACACAGTCCCTCTCTGACAGATCAATAAAGTGTTTCTTATGATTTTACCTTCTTTATAGTGGGGCGGCATAGCTCAATATATCATAACAGTGGTTCAGTTTTTGATAAAAGCAACAAATTTGGCAGATGTTTTGAAAAATATATTGGGAACAAAACTGGATATTGGGCCATCACAGATTTAGACCTTGGTTGCCGTGGCAGCGGTTGATTAAACATTCCTTTCCTATTGGACCCAGGTTCAATAATGGACATAATCTAGAACCTATAACTCTGAGAACTAAATCAAATACTCACACACACTTTTACAGAGTAATTGGTCATCTCATTATATTACAATGTTATTATATACATTGTAAAAAGTCAGCTGTGTATTTTGCTTAAAAATAGCAAAATTATCTGCCAATGTAACAAGAAAATTTGTCTTGTCAAGACTTTCCAAAACAAGTAAAAATATCTAATCTCAATGAACTCACAAATACCTTAGAATAAGTGTATTCTAACTAATGAAAAGTGCATTTTTCTTGATTCTAATGAAATACACGTGACCTTTTTTCTCAATATGTTGAAAAATATTCTTGAATTAATAATAAGTAAATGATAGAGCCATCATCTTGACATAATGATATGCATATGTATTATATTTCTAGAAACCAGCAAACTTGTATATATACCCATATATATATATATATATATATATATATATATATATATATATATATATATATATATATATATATATATATACACACACATATATTTACAAGTTTGGGGCTTTTATCACAAAATGAACAATAGGTTCGTTTTGCCGCCTCACTATTACTTCTGTCCGTCTGATCACTTTTCTGTTTGTTGTCGTGTCTGCAGGTAGCTGCACCGTCAGATGGGAGAACCGCACCATGTACTGTGTGGTCAGTGTGTTCGCTGTGGCCATCGCATAGACACACACACACACACAGACACACACACACACACACAACGAGCACCAGGAAGGGTTGTAGTGTGTTTCTTCGACCAGCAGGGGGCCACCAAGTGCCAAACAGTTGGAAGCTTCAGCTCTGAAGGAAAGACAACAGATGCATGCAGACATCAAAGTATTTATCTCCTCATATCACAACAGTGCTTTATGTATCTCTTTAGCATCATTATTCTTCTGTGTTTCTCATGATTATCATTTTTGTACTCAAGGCTGTTTCGCTGCAGGAAAATAAACACAAAAACATTTCAGAGCAAACGACAGTGTTCACTCACTTATTTTCAATTTAAATGAAAACACCACAGCTGCAGATGACAAAAATAAAGTATATGAATATTATGATATAATGATTGTGGAAAGCTGTTAGTGTCTGAAGGGTTCAAAGGGGTGATTCTCATGAACATGGTACAGCTCATAGCAAAAATCCAAGATCATTGAATACATATTTTCTTTGATCCTTTATAACATATACAATCTAAAGTCACTGTTTAATATGAATTTATAATCTTTTTTTTTTTTTTTAGTTATGGTTTTTTCTGACATCTTTAGATGTGAGCAAGACACAAGACACAAATAAAATAGAGTCCCACTAGAATAAAAACCAGCGTTGATGACAGGATCACACACAATCACAAGATCACATTTATGTTGGTTTTTCTTTGTTTCTTTTTGGTTCAAAATGTTGATCCAGTAAGTCAGAATAAAAAATCAATTATTATCAGGTCATATAGGTGAGGTTGTGCTGAAATTTTTTTTTACCAACATGGCATTTAAACATTTTTTAAGTGGTGTATACAGGCAGGATGAAAAGGATTAAAAAATGAAATTTTTTAAAAGTTAAAAAAAAAAAAAAAAATTACACTTCTTCTGGCTCTTTCTATTATTGTTTTCTTTTAATGCAAGAAATGTTTTTAGCCTTATGGCATCATTCTCAAAGTGGGTCTGTGACAGCGCCCCAAATGGCTGCAGGACCGGCTGGCTGCTACACTATGCTTTTTCTCATTGTTAAATGTACTAAACAAATATATTTAGTATAAAATGATAACTGGATGGAACCCTCTTATATGTTAGATTTGTAACCTTTGTTCACATTTGCAAAAAAATGATTCAAAATTACATTTTATGTTGGAGTAAAAAAGACACAAAATAACCACACAAAAAAGACACAAAATGACAAAAAAGACACAAAATGACAAAAAAAGACACAAAATGACAAAAGGAGAAGCAAAATGACCAAAAAAAGACACAAAATGACAAAAGAAGACACAAAAAAGACGCAAAAGACAAAAAAAGGCACAAATTGACAAAAGAAGACACAAAATGACCAAAAAAAGACACAAAATAACTACAAAATACACAGATTGACTAAAGAAGACACACAAAATGACTAAAAAAGACACAACAAAAGACACAAAATGACTAAAAAAGACACAAAATTACCAAAATTGTTACACTAAACACACAAGACTCAATTAAAATAGAGTCCCACTAGAATAAAAACCAGAGTTGATGACAGGATCACACACAGTCACCAGATCACATTTATGTTGGTTTTTGTTTGTTTCTTTTTGGTTCAAAATGTTGATCCAGTAAGTCAGAATAAAAAATCAATTATTATCAGGTCATATAGGTGAAAAAAATATACCAACATGGCATTTAAACATTTTTAATTGGTGTATACAGACAGGATGAAAATAATTCAAAAATGGACTAAAGAGCCCAAAACTCCAGAGGGTTAAATAATTAGCAAATGAATCAGTTTGAAAATCTATAAAAAGGTGAGGCACGGAGTAGCATCTGGCAGTCGTCTTATTGGGCCTGGATTTATTTTCCAAGAGGACAATGACCCTAAACATTCTTCTAACTATTGCCGGAGCTACCTGCCACAGAAGGAATCTGCTGGAATGTTGAAAATGATGGACTGACCCCCTCTAAGTCCAGACCTCAACCCCATCAAGCAAATTTAGGGCGAGTTTGAAAATAAACTGGATTTTATTGTACATTTAAACGAAAGCCTTTGGTATGAGCTAATATTAGTGTTGAAGTTCTCAGGAAATATACTGATATTGACTATTCCAGAGAGATGTTCTGCTGTAACTGAAGCGCAAGGTAAACATTCCCAATATTGAAGTTAAAAGTGAATAAAAACAGTAGGACTCAGAGCAACCATCCGCATGTTTCATAATATTATGAAATGAAATAATGTTTTTTTGAGGCAGAAAGCTCAATCAGATGTCAGATGTATTAAAGAACCCAAAAAATCTTTAATAATAAATAATTATATATAAAGTGCAGCACCTTTAAAAATTAAGCTATTGAAAGACCTAAAAACCTCAATATATAATAAATAATTGAGTCTTTTTCAAAATAAATACCATATCAATCACTTTAAAAAATATATTAAATTAAATATGAAAACCTTAAGAAATTAATCAGTAATTCAGTAAAAAATAAAAATAATATATATATAAAAGACTATATATATATATATATATATATATATATATATATATATATATATATATATATTAAAGAACCATAAATCTTTCCAATAAATTATTAGATTAAAGTGAAGGTTCTAAAATAAAAAAGACGTAAGACTTTTATATGAATAAGTAAAAAATATATTTTAAAAATGTATTAAATTAATACCAAATGAATTCCTTTTACACTTTACAAAATATATCAACAAATTAATTATAAAAACCTCTAATTATCTAGGTAATTAAAAAGAAAGTAAACAATCTTTCAAGTTTTTTTTAGTTTATCAATAATGATGATCAAATGATATATTTTGAAATATAAAACAATGTGAATGCAGAACAGGATGTCCGAGTGAGAAAACAAATCAATGAAGAGATGAACGAGGTGTCAGACACACTTATTGACCTGATGCACAATAAAACTGAGTCAACATCAGTGTTTTTATTGTTTCGTCCTCTGCTGGCAGCTCTGAGGACATTAAGCACTTTATTTTCCATTTTTTTATTTATATAAAAGTGAAATACTCATATAAGTTCATGAACTTCATGTGACAATGATGTAAAAATTTTTGTTTACAAATCGTTCATTAGAAAATGTTTCCAGCTGAAATATTGCATATAAACAGCTTAAATTCCCAGTGTCTTTAAACGTCTCGTTTGATCTGAGAAACCAGCCAAAAAGAAACTGGCTACATTCAATCAAGTTTCTGATTGATCGATCTCCTTGTTTGAACATGTTGAAACAAAAAAAAAACATTAATGAAAATAAAAACAGAAATAACATTACCATTTCCTTCCCCCCAAAAACATTGATCAGAACTTGACTACAGTTGCTTTGTGAGGTCTTCTTTTTTTACATTTTGAATGTGGCCAGATTAATCATTTGGAGCCTTATTTAAAGTATTATGTAACATCATATAGAGATATACCCCATACTTATATGGGGTCCCACAGGGTTCACTTTTAGGACCTTTGCTTTTCTCCCTTTACTTGCTTCCCTTAGGGTCTATCCTATCCTTCTTTCCAATTTATCTGAATAAATTTCACATTATTTTTATCAGAATATCTGGAAATTTGAGCATGTGGGGATAGGTGCTAAAATGGAAAATTGAGCAGCAGTAGACTGTAACTAAGTTCATTTACTCAGATGCTGTACTGAAGTGCACTTGTAAGGTGCTTGTACTTTGCAGTTCAGCAGATGGAACCTCATTTTGACCTCAAGCGAACAGAAAACTCAATGTGAAAGAGTGTTGAAAGCAGCAGAGTTTCACTGAGAAGAAAGAAAAGCAGAAGAAGAAGCTGATGTGGAAAACATTTCCTCCATTTTTGAGCAACAACGGCTTGTTTGCAAAACGTCTGATGCAAAGGGGAGCTGAGCTGATGTCTCCTGCTGCAGTTAGAAGTTCTCCTTGTTGAAGATAAACTTGACGTCCTCCTCAGAGTGGGACAGACATTGTTTCTCCAGAGACTTGCCAAGCTGCTGCGGGCCACACAGGAACACACCCACTTTAGTTCTGAGGATGCAAAAACAGACGTAAATTCACCATAACAAGAGTTATTTATTCTGTTATAGTTTCATTTAGCAGATGATTTTATCCAAAGCAACCGATTTGAGAGTTCATACAACACAAGCAAAGATCTGTCAGAAGACAGCACATGAGTCACTCAGTGCGTTTACATGCACAGGGCGGGGGTAGCGAAAATCGCATAAAGTTACCTGTGTGTGTGTTTGAAGCATATGTATGTATGTGTGGCAATCAGAGACAAAACAATCAACAGAATTAACTGGCACCTGTTCCGCCCCAGTGACAGCAGAGGTAGACAGACTGGAATTTCTGGCCATTTTTTTTGGCAAAACCATAATACCTATCATTGATCAGACTTCACTTTGAGCGTCCTGAGTTCTTCCTGAACGTCTACATATTTTTTTTTTAAGAAAAATGAAAAAATAGCTTTCTTAGAGCGATCTAAAAAAACTGTTACATCTTCCTTATTCCGAAATCTTCCTGCGTTTTTAATATGGGAGCCAATGAGGCTGTTGGTGCGTGTTGGTGGCGCATCTTTGCGTCCTACACCCAAACTATAACTCTGACAGCTTTACCAGAGGATTGTGAGTGAGAAGACAAATTTTCCTACGTTTCTATGTATTAATTATTTCTGTAGGCCTGGAGCGCAGTTTTCAAATTTATTTTTTGACAATTTTTTCTCTCCCTCTACACTCTGGCGATGATGTCACACACTGTGACACGAACATTCCGTGCAATACACAGCATTTATAATCTCAGAATTTCTCCAAAAATGATCATGGTCATTGAACAGGGATTGATAAAAAACTATATGACCTATCGAAACGTGGATTAATACACCGATACAAAAGACTTATGTCTACTGTTTAAAGTTTCAATGGAGTCTGTAGGTGAAATTATGCCGGAGAAGTAGACGTTTAAAAATCTCCAATTATTGTTCTTTTTCGCTCATTTTTTGTCGGCCGTCCCATTCATTTCAATGCAAAATTTTGGGCAGTTTTTCGCGACTTACGGCGCGAAAAATTCATATTCTGTAGAGAAAAGTAATAGCACACCGATCCCGATCAAACCGCACGTTTTGATATATAATTTGTCCTGCAACTCTTCAAGTTGTAGGACTAGTAGTGGGACGAAATTGTGTCCGGAAGAGGAAGAAGAAAAAATCCACAGTATAACAGTAGTGCTCGGTGCGATTGCCCCGAGGCCCTAACTAGCAAAGTCACGCTAAAAACGAATCAAAACTAACTGAATTTGAAAACAAAAAATCACAACGAAATTAAAACTAAAACTAATGAAAAATCCCAAACTATTATAACCTTCCAGTCCAGGAGATTTTGGTTAAACTTTTTCAACTTCCTATGCATTAATTTCTGTCTCTGTTTAGCATCTTTCAGTCTGTCCTTACATCACATACATGGCTCCTTTCTCTCGACAAACACTTAGCTATCAGTCTGAAGTAGTATAAAGTTACAAGGAACCCAAAATACAAACAAAAGACACCGGTTTCTATGGAAATTTACCATTTTTAAAAACTATTTATACACACAAAAACAGAAAGAAAAAAAAATCGATAAATAAAACTATAAAACAGTCCTATTGCATGTAAATTAAAAATAGTAATAGTTTTCATTGTAGAAAGAAAATTCTCATTTTAAAAATGGTCTAGAAACATAAATGGCACACTCGGTGAAAGCCCCTATGATTGCACTTTCAACTGGCTTTCCCAGCTTGTCTGTTATATAAATAAAGTTATTACTGTAAAAAAAAAAAAAAGTCTCAGTATATTTTTAATGAATAGATGGACTCCAGAAGGTTAAAGTTGAAGTGAATTTTTAAGTGAAATTTTGGAATGTCGCAATCAAGAAAATGCATTTCAGGACGTTTCCATCAACTGGTTGAGAGCAAATAAACAAAGCTGCAGTAACGTACTTTGGTCAGTAGATGACAGTGTAATGTGTTGCTGGAGGCTAATTCGTCAGTTAACAGGAGAACAAGTAGAGAGAAAAAAAACAACAAAAAAATTTGTGAAATTGAATTTCGTTGTCAATTTTTGTTGTCAAATTCAGTTAGTTTTAATTCATTTTTAGAGTGAGTTTGCTAGTTTTAATGAGTTGGGTTTTTTTTGGAAAATGCTGAGTTTTAGTTTAGTTTTCATTAGTTTCAGTGTTAGTTTTAGTTTTTTTGTAATGGGGTATCTGTTGTGTGCGAGATTTAAAAAAGTCACAATAAATGTTTCCTTTATTTCCTTTGTCTGATCCATCTCAGCCCCAATAAGATTATTAAGTCATAAAACCAGATAGATGAAATAGATTTCATATCAACCAAAAGGTTTATGTACGAAAAAAAGTTGACATTTTCACTATAATTTTATTTAGTTTTGTAACCACACAATACAGTTTCAGTTAGTTATCGGTTTTTTTAAAAAAAACTCTAGTTTGTATTTTTATTTCAGTTAATGAAAAATGTTTTTTCAATTCTAGTTTTGGTTATTTGGTTAGTTTTGGTTAACTATAATAACCTTGGTGAGAGTAGAGTGTGACAGTGGGTCAGTGTGTCTCACCCCGGGTGCTGTGTTGCAATGTTGGTGAACTCGTTGTCCCAGTTGGGTTTCCCGTACAGCGTTTTCTGTTTGAGCCCTGTGATTGGATCGTTCTCAGCCTCGTGGTGAACACGGAAGTGAGCGGCCTGACAGAGAGAGAGAGACACAATCCTTTCTGAAACATTTACGTCTCACAGTTCAAACAATGAAACAGAATGTGACGGTTGGTACCTCGGTCTCCTTCCAGCGGGTCAGGTAGATGTTGTAGCTCAGGAAGTCGGTCACGCCTTTCTCCGCCATCTGATCCTCCAGAGACTGAAGCAGGTCGGCGAACCACTCAAAGGCCTGCGTCTCCGGACACAACCAGTAGAAGTAGATCTGTGGAGGACAGCAGGAGCTCACCTTTAGTGTACAAAATATTTCACTATTTTACAGGCTTTTCTTGTTTCTTCTACGCAAGTGAGTGTCATTGTTTAAATCAATGTATTTGTATCTTCCAAATATACTTAAATGAGATGTCTAAGGGCGCTTTCACACCTATCTCGTTTGGTCCGGACTTTAGGACTTTTCATTTTGATCCGAACCTAACTTCCAGGTGTGAAAGGTGCCACCAAAGGACCAAAGTTTGGTCCGACCAAAAGAGGTGGTCTCGGTCCGGACCGAACGAAACAAGGTCCGAACCTTTTGCAGTGTGAAAACAACTTTATTTGTAGTTATTAGTTAATGACAGGAAGTTTTTTTCTTCTGCTGCTTTCGAATTATGGTACTAGGAAAATACTTTGCCATAACTGGCAGGATTGCGAGCCGTTTTCTCCTCCTCTCCTGTTGACGGTGATACAGTTTTGGCATGATGAGGAGACTCATAATTCTGAAAGGGCCACAGTATAACAGTAGTGCTCGGTGCGATTGCCCCGTGACCCTAATAATCCAAATGTATACAATGTAACAGAACACGGACCTTGGTTCGGACTTTCAGGTGTGAAAACGCCCTAAATAAGCTAAAATAAAGGTTTTGAATGCTTAAATATCATCTTTGCCATTTTTAATGTGCTAATGTGCCCTTCTGATTAAACACTGGCCCCTCCTTGGCCCCCACAGTAAAATTGGTCTAGAACCGTCACTGCTTCTACATAATGTGCAAATTCCATAAAAAGGTAAATTACTTTTTTTTGCAAATCTTAATCATATAATAAAAGTTGAAATCTGTAAATTAATATAATGGGACATTATAGATTTTTCTTTAACAGTATTATTCAATTACTTAATGGTCTTGAATGTTAAATTACAGTAAATGTTATGTAAAAGAACAAGAACAAAAACAGTGTAAAGTTTTACCATTAGATATTCACAGCACGAAAGAGAGGAGATGATCATTTATTTGAGTTAACTTGGTCGGCCTTTGTGAAGTACACATACACACATATATACACATACATACACACACACACACACACACACACACACACACACACACACATATATATATATATATATATGTATTGTACTGATGGTTATTTAGGTATATGAAATTAAATTTTTTTATTTTTTATCTGTCTTTTTCAATTAATTAATTAATTCATTCTTATTAACAAGGTTGTTTATTTTCCTATCTGTTGCGATATCTTTGTGAATATAGAGAGTACTTATATGTTGTTTATATATTTAAAAAAAAAAAAAAATCATTAAAATCTCTATTTAAAAAAAAAAGTTAAGTAAAAAAGTCTGGCAGCAAAAGTTGCCAAACACTTAAAGCCATATTTAAGTAAATAAATAAATAAAACATTAGTTATTCTACATTGAAATATTTTTAAATACAGATATTTGTTGTATATTATCTATATTTTTAAGGACATTATCTCTACAATAACTCAAAACGGTTGTTAACTGTTATTCAACAGTAAGTGTCAGTGTTGCTGACAGACTTTTTACCATTTTATACGATTTCAATTTATATTTTTTTTTTACAGTGGTACTATACACTGTAAAAAAAATAAAAGTTATTTTACAGAAGATTTTTTTTTACTTTATATTCATGTAATAAATTTACAGCCCAGCAAAAATTGGAAAAGAATGCTAACTGCAAATGCTAAAATCTTTTCTGTCTGCAAGACCACAATAAAACTACTTAAAATGTCATTTTTCTGATTGGAGTCTGGTTTTTTAGAGCTATGAATCAATGGAAGTCATTCACCTTCTTGGTGAAGACGTCCTGGTTGTTCTGGATGCGTTTGTACCACACTGACTTGAGGATGGAGGCAAAAGGAGTCACACCGATTCCCGCTCCAACCAGCATCACCACCTCGTACCGGAACACGTCCTCGCTCGCCGTACCAAACGGGCCGTCTATGGCAAGCCTGAGAAACAGAAAGAAACTGTCACCAACTTCATGATTTATTTTACTTTTTGAACACCTAACCATGTGGTTTCTTTACTTCTTAACTCTATGGAGTTTTGGGCTATTTAGTCCATGTTTGAATCCTTTTCATCCTGCCTTTATACACCACTTAAAAAATGTTTAAATGCCATGTTGGTATTTTTTTCCCCAATACAACCTCACCTATATGAGCTAATAATAATTGTTCCTTTTTGGTTCAAAATGTTGACCCAGTAAGTCAGAATAAAAAAATCAAAGAAAAACCCACATAAATGTGATCTTGTGATTGTGTGTGATCCTGTCATCCAACTCTGGTTATTCTAGTTGGACTCTTTAGCTGAACAATTTTGGTCATTTTGTGTATTCTTTAGTCATTTTGTGTCTTTTTTGGTCATTTTGTGTCTTTTTTGTGTCATTTTGTCTTTTTTCATCATTTTGTGTCTTTTGTTGTGTTTTTCTTAGTTATTTTGTGTTTTTTTCCCTCATTTTGTGTCTTTAGTAATTTTGTGTCTCCTGTGAGGTTTTTTGGGTCATTTTGTCTTTAATTTTGTGTCTTTTTTTGGTCATTTTGTGTCTTTTTTGAGTAAGTTTGTGTCTTCTTCTGTATTTTTTTTTTTAGTCATTTTGTGTCTTTTTTGGTTATTTTGTGTCTTTTTTTAGTCATTTTGTGTCTTATGTGTTTTTCTTAGTCATTTTGTGTCTTATGTGTTTTTCTTAGTCATTTTGTGTCTTTTTTTGGTCATTTTGTGTCTGTTTTGGTCATTTTGTGTCTTTTGTTGTGTCTTTTTTAGTTATTTTGTGTATTTTTTTAGTCATTTTTTGTCTTTTTTGGTCATTTTGTGTCTTTTTTAGTCCTTTAGTCCAACATAAAATGTGATTTTGAATCTTTTTTATACTTTTAAAACACTATCATGCTCAATAAAGAATTTTAAATGTTGCAAATATGAACAAAGGTGTCAAATATAACATATAAGAGGGTTACATCCAGTTCTATCATTTTATACTAAATATATTTGAGCTTGTCTCCAGTTTTACTTGGTATATCATCATCAAGCTGAAACTGGCCTCATGGAGTATACAGCCAGAACTTTAGAGGTAAATTTACAGTAGGGCTCCACGCTGCTTTGTTTTCTAGTCTGGATGTGATGAAGAAGTCATGATTTGGAGCTTTTGGAGACTCCAGAGGGTTTATGATGTCACGTTGTAAAAATGAAGCAGCGTGGAGCTTCCCTCTAAAGTACTGGCTTTAAACTCTATGAGGCCAGTTTTGTTTGATGATGACAGGACAAGTAAAACCAGAGATATGATCAAATATTTTTAGTATATAAATATAGAACTAGGTATTCTCATTTTACCTATTTCATGTTATACTTTTAACAGACATTAAAATTCTTCATGAGCATGATTGTGCAAAAAATGTAATTTTCCAAATCTGATGTTTTTTGTTTTATTATGTTATTATTTGATTTTATTTAAAATTTGTATAGTTTTTTTCTTATTTGATTAGATTTTTTTCATATTCTATTTTTTCTTATTTAATTTGTATCCAATTTATTTATTGTATTGTTTTTTCATATTTATTCATTTTTTAAAAACAATTTTAATTTAAAAAATCCAATTATTATTATTGTTATTATTATTAATAATATATATTTTTATTTTTCATTTTTTTATTTTTTATTTTTGAGTGCCATTTTTTTCTCTCTGTTTTTGCTGGGACTGAAACCTTTTACTGCAGACCTGCTGTTTGAGTGTTTTCATCACGGAACAGGAGATTGCTCCGTGAGTTTATATTGTGCAATTTGCCGCTGCGGGCTGTGAATGTGACTCCTGCTGGGAGGAAATGAAACATAATGATGAACACTCTGAGGCCCAGTTGTCCTCCTGAATCATACTTGGGCAGCTTCCAGGCCTCCTGAGGCTGTGTCTTGTCTCCTACGCAGGCCTGGTACAGCGCCTCCGTCCAGTCCCCTACGATGCGGATGTGGGCGCTGAAGTAGTCCTCCTCGGGGGCCGAGGTCAGGGTGAAGGGGTGCCACTCCAGTCTGGAGGCGGACGGACACTGGATGAAGACATACTGTCCCACCTCCATGTGGAAACCTTTCCTCTTCATCTGCAGCTCCAGAGTCTTGTGGGGGTGCATCACCACCTGAGGGACAGGTAATTTAATTAATTTAATGTCAATAAACAGATGAAAAGGTGTTTCCTTTAGGGGGAAGAGTGGCCACTAGGAAAGTCTCATGCCACGCCTTTTCAAATGTCCGCTCACTCTGCGTGTCTCCATTACAAAAAGGCCCCTAGTACTGTTTTCGTTCAGATTGTGCTTGGAGCTATAACGGATTAAACACGGGAGACGCAAATGTGGCCACCTTCGCTAACTGTGCACAACGTCAGCAGCTCATCATAAACAAAGCAGCATGGCTAATTATGCACAGCGTCTCTGCTGATCATAAACATAGTGATCGTGAATTAAACGGCATCGCTAACTGTGTACAGAGTGTCTGGTGCTTGTTGTAAACAAACAGAGATCGCTAAGTGAACACCTCCTGCAGCAGCAGCACATACACACTGTACTGCTAAAGAGCTAACTGTTAGCCTATTAGCAATTTGCAGACTGGACGTTAAGGGGTTAACATCCCCCCCGGCTCTGTGACTGCAGCTGGGAGAGACTGCTGCAGGAGGACTGTGCCGCTTCCACTTGTTCTTACTCTTCTTAACGAACCTCTGGGGCCGGCGGCTCATTAAGAAGAGTAAGAACGAGTCTCCAAAAGTCTCCAATAACCCAGAAAAAGTGGCTGGATTTGTCGCCGGTCACTTTTTTGAAAAATAGTCGCTAAGGGGGTCTGAAAAGTCATTAAATATAGCAACAAAGTCCCTAAGTTGGCAACACTACTTAGCTGGCTTTTAAAAAAAGGATCGTGCTGTTGTGGCGTTGGGTACTACGTCACATCCTGCTTAGCGTTCTATCCAATCAGCAACCAGGCTTTTTTTAGGGGAGAAGAAAGGCCCTGCTCTTCTACAGGGACAAAAAAGTCGGCTCATATTCAAATTAGGGGCGTTTCGGCGAGTGAGACCCGCCTCATTCTGGGTATTGGGCTGTAGTGGAAACACTGTTTATGATGCTGATGTGAAAAGTCTGAATTCATGCTTTGTCAGATCTCTCTGCAAGACCAGAAGAAAACTATTTTTAAAATGACTGTTTTCTGAATGGAGTTTGGCTACAAATCAATTGATAAAATGTATTATGGGTTTAAGGAGTTTTTAAGTTTAATACAAAACTAAAAGTTAACAGAGAAATTTAGATCATTTAAGGTATAGATTATGGGATGCTTTCAGGTTATTTGGCCAATTTTATGGGTTTTCATTAATTAATATGAAGCCAGAATAAAGTGATTTAGCTGCGATGAAATGTCAACATGATGCTGATGTGGAAAAAGTCTGAATTCATGATTTGTCAGGTCTGAAAGACCACAAGAAATCTGTTGTTAAACTGACAGTTTCTCAATGGAGTTGGGTACACACCTTGGTGATGACAACTTTCTGGTGCGATCGATAGATGCGGACGAGCCTCTCACAAACATAGAGGAACATGGGGCCCACCACCCACTTCCACGTCTGGAGGAAAGTTAAATAATTACATTTAAAACAGCATTAAATATGTTATTTTTGTTATTTTTCAGAATAAAACAAAGAGCTTTTATTCTCCACCAGAATAAAACAGGCCTCCACAGCTCACCATCGGGGGGTTTCCAGCAAACTCTGGTACAGCACACCCGGACCCGTTAACTCCCCAGTTTTCAAACTCTTTGTCACATTCAAGTGGGTTGTTTGTGTCCAGGCTGGCCTTAGTCTGACCTCTCACAATCCGCCTGCAAGCAGTCAATGACACACACTTAAATATCTGTATTTCAGAAATATATACCTGGAGAATAACAATGCACAAATGCACAAAATGTCTTCCATCCATCCATCCAGAGGCAGTAGGAGGCTAACCTTTTGCAGTGTTTTTACAATTTATTTCAAAATGTTTTAGATTAAATTTAGATTTTCTCTAAGAAAACACAAAGTTGCCTAAATTTACATATTTTACAATTTGAATGTGTATTTTAATTTTTCTCTCTTTTTTTTATTTTTATTTTTTTTAATTTTACATAGAATTCACTATAATTTAACATTCAAGACCATTAAACAATTATAATAAAACTGTAAACATTTTTTTCAGATATCAATATCCATTTTATGGTTGATATTCCTTATTAAAGTAATTTATCATTTTTATGGCCTTTATACTTAAAGTAGAAAAAACAAGAAAAACCCTGTAAAATAGAATATGCAGTATATAGTGTAAAATATTTGTTTTTTGTTTTGTATACATAAATCTTAAAAAGAAAAATTGAATTGAAAATTGTTTTTTTTTTTTTATTTAAAGCTTGAATAAAATTTGAAAAAGTGTCTTAATGTAATTATTTGTAATTTCTATATTTCAAGTGAATTGTTCCTCTTACCCGAAGCCGTGGAACACCAGGCCGATGAAGAAGATGACGAAGAGGTGGTGTGTGTACCAGAACACCTCAAAGTAGGACCTGCGGATGACCTCCATGGACGAGGTGATGATGAGGATGAGGGCCAGCGTGATGGCCACGCCCGTCAGCCCGGCGATGGTGGTGAACATGACGATGGTGGGGTTCTGCAGGGACACACAGCTGGTGAGTGTTGGTGTGGGTCGGGGGTTATGGGCTGAAATATGTGCCACCAGAAACTGAATTTGAATTATTTATATTTGAATTTGAATTGCTTAACTTGAATAATTGCATTAAAAAACTAAATTTAAATCACATAATTTGAATTTGTACTGTTCAATTTGAATCATTGCATTGAAAAACTGAATCTGAATTGTAATTTGAAATTGAATTTATTAGTTTGGAGCTGAACATTCAGTTCTCACAATTCAAATTCAGTTCACAAAATTAAATTTAAATTTTCTGTGACGAACATCCGGGTAGTTGAGGCAGAGCAATCGAGCACAGTTACACAGAGCGCCTTTGGCCAATCAGCACCTCTGTTTTATTTTTGTAACATTTGTTGCCACCCAGTTGCCATAGCGCCTCTTCGGCCAATCAGCACCTCCATTTTCTTTTGTAACATGTGTTGCCACTCGACATGAAAGAGGAAGAAGTTAGACTGGCTTGACCATGGATGAGGCTGAAACGGAACGGAGGTGCTGATTGGCCAAAGAGGTGCTATAGCAACCGGGTGGCAACAAATGTTACCGTAAAAAAACGGAGGTGCTGATTGGCCGAAAAGGTGCTCTGTGTATCTTCTATGTAAGTAAATCTGTGTCATTGGAGTTTGAAAAAATTCAACCGGTTGATTTTTTTGCAGTTACATTTTTTGCAGTTTAATTTTTTGCAGTTTAATTTTTTGCGGTTGAATTTTTTGAGGTTAAATTTTTAACTTTGAAAAACATTCAGATACATAATTTCAATTCATAAATATTCAGTGCTAGAAATTCAATGTCTTTTTTATTTCAAACTCCAATGACACAGATTTACTTCCATAATCTTCGTTGCAGAAAATTGAAATTGAATTTTGCAAACTGAATTTGAACTGTGAGAACTGAATGTTCAGTTCCAAACTAATACATTCAATTTCAAATTACAATTCAGATTCAGTTTTTCAATGCAATGATTCAAATTGAACAATACAAATTCAAATTATGTGATTCAAATTCAGTTTTTTAATGCAATTATTCAAGCAATTCAAATTCAAAAACAAATAATTCACATTCAATTTCTGGTGGCACATATTTCAGCCCCTACACTCAGCTGGTGAGTGTTCAGTGGGTCGGGGTCTTCCCAACTTCCCTGTTTGCTCATAGTTCCTGTCAAGGCTCAGAGTGAGTGTGGGTGGGAACTCTGAATAAGGTTTATGGAACTCATTAACATCCACAGGGGGTCGGCTAAAAAAAACTACACAGTCTCAATTTAAACCATTTAAAAACAATAAAACTAAGGTACTGAAAATGTTTAATGCATTCTTTTGCAAAAACAGATATCTATATTTTATCTTCATCATCATCATGTAGTTGATGGTAAATGGAATGGACTGCACTTATACAGAGCTTTTATCCAAAGCGCTTTACACTACACACTGCACTCATTCACCCGTTCACACATTTATACTGGTGGCAGAGGCTACCCTAAACGGTGCCACCTGCCACCATTGGGAATTCATTCACACACTGATGAACGCAGCATCGGGAGCAATTTGGGGTTCAGTATCTTGCTCAAGGATACTTCAACATGTAGGCTGCCATGGTCAGGGAACCACCGACCTTCCGTTCAGTAAGCAACCGACTGAAACTTTTGGTAAAAGTTTTATATCAGGACTTGGAGGTTTCTGGTTCCTCAGACTGAGAATCTTCACTATACATATCTTAAAGCTTCTGCACACTTGAGTCATTTAACATTAGATCTGACATGAGAAGCTGCTTATTTCTTTCGTAATGACTCTGAATACTGTAAAGAGGAAGTTTCCGCAAATTACCAAATATCCGAGGACAAATATCTCCAAAAGAGGAAGTTTGTCGGATGAAGTAAGACTTTTTTCAAGTTCAGGACTTCACAGATTTGAGCAACACATTTAATGACATTTATTTTTTTTTAAAACATTTAGTTTTATCTATTTTTTCCCCCACTAAATTTAATTGTTTTTCCTGATTTAATTTGATTTGTTTTTCTGATTTTAGTTTTTTTGTTTATTTATTTATTAATTCATTTATTTATTAAATGATTTTATTTTTATTTGTTTCCTATTTAATTGCAATTTTTGTATTTTCTGTGATAATGACCATAAGAGCCAACTCAGAAGTTGAATACTATAAAGAAGAAGCTTGTCTGATGAAGTACATCGTTAAATCCAAACGAGGCAGTTCAGGACTTCACAGATTGAGTAACACGTTTTAACCATAGAATGTATATAAATAATGGACTTAGTCACCGTGACCAAACCAGTAAACCTCCTTTTTTATATCTATATAATGTTATATATAACTTTATTGACACGTTGCCGTGGATGCGCATTATTCTTGTTCTCTCCTGATGACGGCTCGCATTGTTAGTGACCTGTCAATCAAAGGTAGCCACGCCCAAAATCATACGATTCTATATCTTCTATTTTCTTCAAAATGGGGCCATTATTTGCACTATTAACATGAGCGACTGTGGGTCTGTTGGTAGAGTGGTCACCCGCTGCTCGGATGGTTGGTGGTTCAATCCCTGACCATGGCAGCCTACATGTTGAAGAATCCTTGAGCAAGATACTGAACCTCAAATTGCTCCCGATGCTGCATTCATCGGTGTGTGAATGAATTCCCAAAGGTGGCAGGTGGCACCGTTTAGGGTAGCCTCTGCCACCAGTATGAATGTGTGTGTGAAAGGGTGAATGAGCGCAGTCTGTAGTGTAAAGCGCGTTGAGTGGTCGCAAAGTGATATATAAGTACAGGTCCATTTTCCAAATTGTCTTGAAGAAGATTTTTGGTAACGCTTTATAATAAGGTCCTTAATAACCATTAATTAACAAGTAATAAGGCATTGTTCTCGCTTTAGATCCGGTACTTGCAAAAAGCATAGTTAACTTATAGTTAACTTATAATAGATGAGCAATAAAGTATATTTTAATATCAATAAGCAAACAAAATAAGATTAATAAAGGCATAGCAAAGACATAATGGGTGGGTCATGGGTGTTTGTAATGCCATTATTAACACTTATATAAGCTTATAAACACACAATAATGTTAATAAGCATCTAGTAAGGACTTACAAGGGCCTTATTACTTGTTAATTAATGGTAATTACAAGGACCTACATATAAAGCGTTACCAGATTTTTTACTAGCGATTGAGACCATAGTTTGAGACCAAATTTCTGAGGAAATAAATCAAGTGAGAAGTTTTCTCATTTTGCACTGAAATAAATGGACAAAAATGCTTTTGCAGCCAAACTTAGCGCCCCCTGCTGGAATTTTCAGTGGAATGCAGCTTAAGGCACTTCCTGGTTTGCCTCCCTGCTCAGACCTGGAGGTTGCCACCTGGTTTAAATTCGAATCACTCACCGTCTCATTGGTCCTGATGGGGTTGAGGTAGGACGCGTTGTCCCCGTTGCCGATCTCAGACAGGACGAAGGGCAGCCAGCTGCTGTTCCGGTTCAGCTGGGCATCCATGAAATACTCAAAGTTAAACAGATGTGCAACGATGTGCACGGCTGCAACACAGAAAACACTTCAGAGAGTCAAAACAGAGAACACATTATACTTATCTGCTACGGAAGCTGCACAGTGCTGCCTATCATCAGAAATAAGAGTTATTATATGTAAAGTGTTTGTTGTTTTGTATGGAAGCCAAGAAAGGCTGTGAATTAAATTATACTTTAATGTCAAGATCACAGAAACCCTGGCTTTTTTTACATTATTATTCAATCTTGAAAGTCAAATTACAGTGAATTCTCTCTAAAAAAAGAGTAAAAATACACATCATATTGCTGAATGTAAAATTAAGGCAACTTTCTGTTTTCTTATAGTAGAACTTTAGATTTAATTTAATTTAAATGTAAAATGGTATCAGAAAAAACCCCTGATAAAAAGTCTGGCAGCAAAAGTTGCCAAACACTTCATATGCCAGACACCGTCACTTACTGTACATAACCATCGTTTTGAATAATTTTTCAATTAAATTTATAAACAGAAATGTTCATAAGCGATGATCTGTTCAAGAACCGTTGGAAAGTTCAAACTCTGACCATAACACCTGTTTCTCTTTTCGATAAACAATGAATTTCTGAAGATTTTTTTAAATAAATAATAAGTTTCAATTTAGATCCAATTTATTGTTTTCCAGAGTTGATATTCATAAAACATCTTCAACATGAAGCCGTACCTGTGTGGAAGGCGATCATGTACGCCACCAGTTTGTGAAAAACAATGTTGCGGTCCAGTTGGCGAGCGGCTGTGCGGCTGCAGCACTAAGTACAAACATTAACATAAAGAGCAATGAGTAAACTGTTAAAACAGATAAGTGAGTGATTCTTATGAACATGGTACAGCTCATAACAAAGATCTAAGAACATTGAATACATATTTTCTTGAACGTTTATAACATATACAATCTAAAGTCACTGTTTAATATGAATTTATAATCTATTTAACGAAAAGTTTTTTTTTGTTGGCAAGCACTTAATCATTTTTCTATAAAACTTATAAAAAGAAATGTTCATAAGCGATGATCTGTTCAAAAACCGTTGGAAAGTTCAAACTCTGATGATAACGCCTGTCGAAAAACAATGAATTTCTGAAGATTTTTAAAATAAATATTAAGTTTCAATTTAGATCAAAGTTATTCATGTTTTCTTGTTTTCCAGAGTTGATTATCATAAAACATCTTCATTATCCTCAAGGGTAGCTGGACCAACATGTATTTTATAAAATAAATACACATATTTTAATGCAAACGATTCTATCATTACCGTAACATCTAACCATTTTTTTTCTCACCAATTTTCATTCAGATTTGGTCTTTATACATTGTTAAAAACTATAATGTTGATTATATTCTGTCAAATTATATATATTTTTAAACAAATCTATATTTATTTTCATAAAGTTTATTAAATATTTATTGTATATGAGTGACATTTTTATCTGGACGCATTACGGTAATGACTGATGAAAAATATGTTTAAAAATATTATTTTAACACAAAACAATGAATTGTGCCTCATTATGGCTATAATGTTTATTCATATAAAGTGAAATATATTGAGTTTAATAAAGTATGTCCTTATAATCTTCACAGACAGAACTTAGACTGGCTTCTTGAGAATCACCCAGTTGTTCTTTGGTAAAACTTTATTTGGGGTGTTTGAATGCTGTTTGGATGAAATGGGAGTATTTCATGTACCTGAATGGTTCCTCGGAGGAAGGACAGCAGGTTTCTGCAGACTGGCAGCAGAATGAGCATGCAGTTGAAGTTGAGGGCGGCAGCAGGAGCTCTGGCCCAGGACAGAGCATGCTGAGGGGTCACACACACACGAGTCAGTTACCAGAACCAAGAATAGCTGAGGATACATACAGTTGAAACCAGAAGTTTACATACACTATACAAAATGAAGCTTTTTTTTTCTCACTTATTGACGTGAAATCACTTTTCCTGTTTTAGGTCTGTTAGGATTACCAAAATTATTTCTCTTTGCTAAATGCCAGAATAATGAGAGAAGGGTTTTTAAAGACAATTTTTCATACTTTCTTCAAAGTCAGAAGTTTACATACACTAAAAAAAACTGTTGTTTTTACGGTAAAAAAAAAACAGCTGTGGTTGCCAGAACTTCACAAGAATAAATACGATGCAACTTTTTCTAATATTACGGTAAAATTAAATTAGCACTGTTTATTTCACGTTTAAGATTGCCATTTTATTTCATTTTTAACCGTATAAATAAAAAGTTCAAAAGAAACACTGTTCTGCCATATAATTGACAAGAAAATACTTTATAATGCTGCATGGATTAAAGATTTTACCATTAAATATTACAGTATTTTTTTTTTTTTAGAGACATTTAACAGTTAGAAAAGTATTCTTTACAGAAGATAAATGCAAAAATTACAGTGATGGCTTGTATATATATTATAGTATATTTTTGTTACAAACACGGTGCCAGAGTATTTTACAGTGTATTTAAAAAAAAAAAAAAAAAACTGTAAAAAATACTGTTTTGGCTGATATATACATTTATGGTGTTTCATTGTTACTGAAACTGAATTAACCCATTTATCATTTTACATCGTTTACTGTCATGGTTTAGCAGTTTTTCACTGTAAAATCTACAGACATTTTTTACAGTGTATACTAAGATTACTATGCCTTTAAACAATTTGGGAAAGCCCAAATGATGGTGTCATGTCTTTGGAAGCTTCTAATAGGTTTATTGACAACATTTGAGTTAATTAGTGACACACCTGTGGATGTATTTTAAGGCACACCTGAAACACACTGCTTCTTTGTGTAACATCATGGGAAAGTCAAAAGAAATCAACCAAGATATCAGGAAGAGAATTGTGGACATGTACAAGTCTGGTTCATCCTTGGGTGCAATTTCTAGATGCCTGAAAGTGCCACATTCATCTGTTCAAATAATTATACCCAAGTATAAACACCATGGGAATGTCCAGCCATCATACCGCTCAGGAAGGAGACGGACTCTGTGTCCCAGAGATGAACGTGTTTTGGTCTGAAATGTGCATATCAACCCAAGAACAAATTAGTCAGGCGGCTTAGATAAATCAAGGGGACACGCCAGACAAAAGGAACAAATTTTTTCTACGTGCTCTCCATCCCCATAACTTTCAACTTTTGGTAGGAGCCACTTCATCAAGATTGTGGATCGGAGAGTTCAGCCATATAAAGTCTATGAAAACCAATATATCTTCCAAGCCACCTAGAAGGTCAATCTTGGTGTCAAAATCTACATTTTCTGGGTTAAAGAATCATTTAAAGCTCTTGAGAAAATCATTCGATGATTATTATAATGGGTCATAAACATTGCATGTATTCTGAAAAATTGATAAAATACACTAATGGCACAAGTGGCTGTGGTGCTCATGCATGAAGGCACACTGGAATTGCAAAATCTTTGTGGTTGTAAATGTAATAAATGATAAAAGTGAAGCTGATAAAGTTTTTTTTTTTTTTTAGATTTTTTAGCTTTATTGACAGGAGAGATATTGAGAGTGAAAGGGGGAGACAGAGGGGAAGACATGCGGGAAAGGGTTCTGAGACGGATTCGAACCCGGGCCGCCCGCTTACGAGGACTGGGCCTCTGTGGTACGCGCGCTACCAGGTGTGCCACCGGGAACGCCCCAAAGCTGATAAAGTTTAATAAATGTATTCATATTATGAGTTTTTCAGAATACACGCACTGTATGTGACCTATATTAGTATATGTCAGACCACTTAGGAACTGAGTTGGAAATTAAGTTAATATATGGCCAAAATGAACACATCTATTTGATCAAATAATCATCTAGTGATATTTTCAAGAGCTTTAAATGATTCCTTGACCCAGAAAATGTATATTTTGACACCAAGATTGACCTTCTTAGTGGCTTGGAAGATATATTGGTTTTCATAGACTTTATATGGCTGCCATCTCCGATCCAAAATCTTGATGAAGTGGCTCCTACCAAAAATTGAAACCTATAGCGAAGGAGAGCATGTGGAAAAAATGTGGTGCTTTTGTCCCCATTCTTCTAAAATCTGGTCCTAAGCTGCCTGACTAAAGCAAAAGACCTTGTGAAGATGCTGGCTGAAGCTGGTAAGAGTGTGTCGTTATTCACAGTGAAACTAGTCCTGTACCGACATGGGCTGAAAGGCAGATTACACTTTGCAAATGCACACAGGGACAAAGACCTTAATTTTGTGGAGACATGTCCTGTGGTCTGACGAAACTAAAATCGAACTGTTTGGCCATAATGACCACTGTTACGTTTGGAGGAAAAAGGGGGAAGCTTGCAAGCCTGAGAACACCAACCCAACAGTGAAACACGGGGGTGGCAGCATCATGTTATGGGGTTGTGTTGCTGCAGGATGGACTGGTGCACTTCACTAAATAGATGGCACCATGAAGAAAGAACATTATGTGGAAATACTGAAGCAACATCTCAAGACACCAGCCAGGAAGTTAAAGCTTGGGCACCAGGGCCGGCTCTAGGCATAGGCGACGTAGGTGGTCACCTAGAGCGCCATCTGCTGGAGGGGCGTCGCCAGTCACCCTCAAGGGAGAAAAAAAAAAAACAATAATAATTTTTGATGCCCATTGTCGCCCCTTGCTTTGTGTTCTGTCTTGAAAATAATAAATATTAACAATATAAAGAGACAGATAAACAATGACATTTTGTCACTTGTGGTGCTGAGTCACATGACGTGGGGTCATTGCCTTGCCCCCCTTTAGACGGTCAGATCACTGTCAGAGGTCAGGTCACGTCAAGTGACAGACAGGCTATGTTTTGATATATCTTGTAAAATGAAACGGCCGTCAAAGCTCTCCGGTGTGCAGTATCGAAAGAGAAGAAAAGAAGAGAAGGAGAAGAAGTCCCAAACTTTTTTTAAATGCCTTTTTGTGTGAAGACGTTTAATTTGTATTAGCTTGCTAGCTAGGTTGAAATAAAGCAATGCTAGCTGAACACAGTTAAGCACATTTTCGCGGGATTTGCACTAACTTTGTTAGCAGCCTCCAGCTGTGCTTCTTTGAGAATTTACTTGGAAGTTAATAATTATATAGACAGACAGTTGTATTGTATAGCCTGGCTGGCACCATGGGCAAACAAAAACGGGAGTTCCACCCTCCGTGAAACAGCAAGCGGAGCTGTTCAATACGAATGGATCTCGCCTAGGGCACCAAATGGGCTACAGCCGGCCCTGTTGGGCACAAATGGGTCTTCCAAATGGATGAAATGACCTGAAGCATACTGCCAAATTAGTTTCAAAGTGGTTTAAGGATAACAAAGTCAATGTTTTGCAGTGGCCATCACAAAGCCCTGATCTCAATCCTATTGAAAATGTATGGGCAGAGCTGAAAAAGGCATGTGCAAGCAAGTTGGCTTACAAACTTGGCTCAGTTACACCAGTTCTGTCAGGAGGAATGGGGCAAAACTCCTGCCAACTATTGTGAGAATCTTGTGGAAGGATATCCAAAATGTTTGACCCAAGTCATACTTGAGCCAAAATACTAATGAAATGTATGTAAACTTCTGACTTCCAAGAAAGTAATAAAAACATTGTCTAAAAAAATTATTAATTATTTTGGCATTTAGCAAATAGAAATAATTTAAGTAATCCTAATTGACCTAAAACAGGAAAAGTTAAATCTGATTGCATGTCAGACACTGAGAAAAAAAAAAAAAAAAAATCTGTGAGGCTGTTTGGTGTCATTGAATACAGAAAGAAACCGATTGTTTCACTTCCACTCAGTTGGATGCAGCTGTGAGTCAGCTGTGACCACAGAGCAGATAGAAGGAGGTGTGTGTGTGTAGATAAGCTGTGATTAGAGCGGGTGTGGGTGTGAATTAATTGTAAAGTGTTCAGGATGTTTTATACTGCGGCATGCTGTTACAGGAAGACCATGAATGAATCACCTGCTCAAAGTCAAACAACTTAAGCGACTTTGAGTACCTTAAAAAGCGCTATAAATATCAAATGTATTATTATTATTATTATTATTTATTAACTTGACTTTACTCTAAGATAGTTCGTACAGATACTATCTCTCCATTCTCTTCAACCTGAATACAAATAACACAACTGCATAAGCCAAAATCCAGTGTGCAGGACATTGTTAGGTTCGCTGTTGTAGAAAAAAAGCAGTTTGGTTGAATTTAGGCAACAAAAAAACCCCTCTTCTCTAAGATTAGGGCAATTAGGTTATGAGTCTCCTGACATGCTGCAGGGCAGGCTGTGAGAAGAGAAGAAGAAGAAAAAAGAGTGTGTGTTATTAAAGCACTTTGATGGTGTTCATGTTGGGCATCTGCTGCAGTTTGAGGAACTGAAAAAGGTCATGTCCTGTTTTTTCAAACAAATCTTTTCCCACAATTTCCATGAATTGCTTGATTTGTTGCTCAGACTTTTTCTTCTCTCTGAAGTGTGGAAACTTTAATAACTCCCACGTATGTGATGCAAAATAAAGTGTGCGGTAATTTTGTCGGATGCAGCTTAACCCATAAGAACCCATGGTGACACGTGTGTAACAAACACTTTAAATGTTCTAGAATTTCCCATATTCAGCTTTATGCTTCACATTAACTCATTAAATCACTAAGCAACACATACTCAACACCCTGGTGTGGTGGTCATGTGACTGTGACAAGAAGTGACTTCTCCAAAATGTGGCTGTGACTGGAAACAAAAATGTAAAAAAGTAAAAAAGCTATGTTCGAGCATATTTGCCACTTTAAATCTCTTAAATCTGCACATTTTTTCTTGTAGATTTGGCACTTTAATCTAGTGAATTTGCAAATTCAGTTAATCTTAATTCAGGAAATGACTCCATATAGAACATGTAGTCTCAGACTCACCCCGAGCAGGACCCTGGTGTAATACCATTTGTCCGTCAGGAAGGCCATGTAGAAATGGACGAACAGGAAGGCGTTGATCCCGAGCCATACCAGCTGCAACACAAAGCCAGATTATTGACCTCTGACCCCCAGATACCTTTATGGTACAAGCCCACTTTATGCTAATAACCCACAAGTCTCCTTTTTAGAGACATGCACACTTTATGCTGATAACGTGCAGTTTTTCTCCTGTTCTTTTGTTTTATTATATGTGAATATTTCTGCATACTAGGGTCCCTAAACAGTCTGTGAGTGACATAAATGAAAACCCTAACCCTAATATACAGTCTGTGAGTTGCATAAATCGGGTATGACTGGTGAGCTGAGACTCTTTTAGACTCAATGAGCCCAATTTTATTTTTTTTCTCTAAGTTAACTTTTTATTTGACCAAAGAAATGGGTCGCTCCCTCAACCTATGCCCGAATCCCCTTCCTCCATCTTTTAAAACCACTCCCTTTTTTTTAATAGAAAAAAAGACACATTTTTAATAGCTTTTATAAAAGAAAACAACTCTTGTTTAAGGAACTTTTAAGAGATATATATCTATATGGTCCTCCTGCGCCCGTGCCCTACGTTTTAACCCAAACCTTACCCTAACCCTAATATACAGTCTGTGAGTTGCATAAATCGGGTATGTCCGATGAGCTGAGACTCTTGTGGACTCAATATGCCCAATTTTATTTATGTGTGATGATGTTAGTTAGTGTTTAAAATGAGCTGCTTGACCTCTAGGATAATCGCAGCCTTATAAGATTTTATGGCCACAAACTAGACACCTAGAGCATTCAGAGGATTGGGACTTTCTATACTATATAGACAACAAGGGGATTTTTTTCAAAACAACACAAGCGCTTGCCATTCAATTGCCCAAAATACAGAAATTGACAATATGTTAAAAAAAACTAATCACAGCATGGATTTTCCTCTGGTATTCCTTAAGGTTTTGCTGTCTCGAAATGGGATTATGGAGGGATTTTTAATAATTTTATTGGTTATAGAGTTTTAAAATTAGTTAAATTGAGCACCAAATTTATGTAACAAATGGTATGAATCCAAAAATGTACACTTAGTGGATTTTTAAAATGTGGATACAAATACTAATATACTAATACTAAATGATCAGCCTTTAGAAAATAGAAATACTGTTAATAATAAACTTTATCACTCAGTGTGTTGCGATCAGAATTATATGTCTTAATAAATTAGTCTTGACAATAATCATGATATTGATATCTTAAAAACACACATGATAAACCCCTCTTTAGTTACATCTGTATCTTCTCATATTCTGAGCGTGATTCATCTGCTTGAAAAGAGACAAATTGAAAAATTCTTCCCCAAATGTTCTTTCATTAAATAATTTTCAAAATGATCCAATAATTTACAAGAAAAGCAGAAATGAGAGAAAGTGTTTTTCTTAACGCCTAAAATTGCAACTTTATCTTAATAAAAAACAGCAGAAAGTTATAAACAAACTGACTTTAAAAAAAAAAGCAGATTATGCAGAATATAAATGCCAACACATATAAAATAATTAACTGACACTCACAATTACAAAGATGGAGAGTCCCTCGTTGGCAGCAAAGTTCCCCATGTTGTGTTAATGTGACGATAGAGAAGGAAGCAGGAAACAGTGAATGAGGAGAGTCAAGGGTTACTCATTTTATAACCTTTGTCAGGGGCAAATAAGGAAGTGGCCCGTCACAGTTCCAGACACTGCTTTTCTCTTTAATATTTCCTCCAATCTGCTTAAAGGATCCTTATCAAGTCCTGCTGTTAACATTTTATCAGAGCCAATGCAAATAAAGTCCAAAGACACAACAATAATCAACCTGATTTAGCTTCTACTTTTCTCTAGCATGATTTAAAAGAATATCAAATAAATCTTCTTTAAACTTTTTATTTAAGATACACTGTAACAAAAAGTCTGTAGATTTTATGTTGAAAACTGCTAAACCATGACAGTAAAAGACGTAAAATAATAAATGAGTTAATTCAGTTTCAGTAACAATGAAACACTGTTAATTTATATATGAGCCAAAACAGTATTTTTTACAGTTTTGTTTATTGAAAAATACATTACTCCACTGTAAAATACACTGCAATATGTATTTAATGTAATATATATAAAAGCCACCACTGTAATTTTTGCATTTTTCTTTTGTAAAAAACACTTTTTCTCACTGTTAAATGTACTAAACATCATATCTCTAACAGAAATATACTGTAATATTTAATGGTAAAATCTTTAATTTTTTCGGCATTTGTAAAGTATTTTCTTGTCAATTATATGGCAGAACAGCATTTCTTTTGATGGAAAAAACCTTTTATCTATACAGTAAAAAATGAAATAAAATGTCAATCTTAAACGTGAAATTAACAGTGCCAACATCTTTTTACCGTAATATTAAAAAAAAGTTGCACCGTATTTATTACTGTAAAGTTCTGGCAACCACAGCTGCCGTTTTTTTTTTTTTTTTTACCGTTAAAACAACAGTTTTATTTATTTTTATAGTGTATGAAAGATTTCAGTGCAGGCAATTTCGGACAATGATCACTTTCCTGACTTTCTGATCTTTTTATCAGCCATCAGTTATTGTTTAGGTCTTAAAACCAGCCAGAAAATAGTGAAAATACCAGAAAAAGAGAGAATCTTAACTGTGTTGAATAGCAGTAAGTCAGGAAAACAGAAATGGACTGGGCGTGCTCATAGATTTCTCTGTGGGATCCTGGACGGGTTCAGGTGACCGTTTAGGAGGAACTCATCTGTGATGGTGACAGAGGAAGTGGCAGATTTCTAAATGTGAAGTAAAATTCATGAATAATTTCCACACACTTCCTGTTTCAAGCTAAACTGCAGAAATGGAAACACCTGAAATGGAGGGTAGAAAATAAAATAAAATGTTTCTCATCTCATTCCATTCCATTTAGAAGGTTAAACGTTTAATTTTAAAGGGTAGGCTGCAGCTTTTTTCCTGATTTTAAATTAATCTTTCTCACATCAAATCAAATCAAATCAAACTTTATTTATATAGCGCTTTTCATACATAGAAATGTAACACAAAGTGCTTTACAAAAAATAAGGATAAAAACAGACAATAAAAATGACAAAACCCACCCCTCCCATCCCCGCATACACATCTGTATGTACACACACACGCACATAGACATGCACGCACACAAGCACACAAGCACAGACTCAGACTCACACACATGCCACTCTGAAGCTTTTCTTTCCTGATAATCAAAAAGGTCTTCAGGGACTTTCTAAAGGGGTTCAGCGGTCTTGAAAAACAGGATTCAAGGAGTAATTTCGGGAGCTGTTAAGGTTCAGAGGTTGATGAAAATGTTTCAGGGGTCCTTTTGAGGGTTTCAGAGACTCTTTCTTAGGATTCAGAGGTCTTGAAACAAATCCAAACGCCTAGAGCTTGTTGATTGGTTTATGGTTGGGCTCCCAAACTGGATTCAAAGAGTACTTTAGGGGTCTGTTAAGGTTCAGAGGTTGTTGAGAAGGTTTCAAGGGTCCTTGAAGGGTATCAGAAACACTTTCAAAAGGTTCAGGTGTCTTGACACAGGTCTAGAGTCTGTTGATGTGCTCCGAAACTGGATTCAAAGAGTACTTTAGGGGGCTGATAAGGTTCATTGATCATTGAAAAGGTTTCAGGGGTTCTTGAAAGGTTTCAGGGACTCTCTTTAATGGTTATGAACCAAATCTATTTTATGGTTGGGCCCCCAAACTGGATTCAAGGACTACTTTAGGGGGTTCAAATGTTGTTTAGATGGTTCAGGGGTCTTGAAATCGGTCTAGAAATTATGGTTGGGGTCCCAAACAGGATTCAAGGAGTAATTTTGGGGGCTGTTAAGGTTCAGAGGTTGATGAAAATTTTTCAGGAGTCCTTTTGAGGGTTTCAGAGACTCTTTCTTAGGATTCAGAGGTCTTGAAACAAATCCAAATGCCTAGAGCTTGTTGATTGGTTTATGGTTCGGTTCCCAAACTGGATTCAAAAAGTACTTTAGGGGGCTGTTAAGGTTCAGAGATTGTTGAAAAGGTTTCAGGGGTTCTTTAAAGGTTTCATGGACTCTCTTTATTTTTTTTGTACCAAATCTAAATGCCTAGTTGATTGGTGTATGGTTGGGCTCCCAAACTGGATTCAAGGCTGTTAAGGTTGAGAGGTTGATATGAAGGTTTCAGGGGTTCTTGAAAGGTTTCAGGGACTCTCTTTAATGGTTATGAACCAAATCTAAATGCCTAGAGCTTGTTGATTGGTTTATGGTTGGGCTCCCAAACTGGATTCAAGGACTACTTTAGGGGGTTCAAATGTTGTTGAGAATGGTTCAGGGGTCTTGAAATCGGTTTATAGATTATGGTTGGGCTCCCAAACTGGATTCAAAGAGGACTTTAGGGGTCTGTTAAGGTTCAGAGGTTGATGAGAAGGTTTCAGGGGTCCTTGAAGGGTTTCAAAAACTCTTTCAAAAGGTCCAGGGGTCTTGAAGCAGGTCTAAAGCTTGTTGTTGGCTTCCAAACTGGATTCAAGGAGTTCCTTAGGGGGTAGGTCTAGAGTGTTTACAGTGTTTGGAGTAAAATGGTTGGATGGGGCAGCTGTGGCTCATTTAGTACCGCAGTTGCCACTAATCGGAAGGTCGTGGTTCAATCCCTGAACATCTTGGGCATGATCCCTGTGCTGCGACATAATTTGTGTGAATGGTTCACTGACAGATGCACTGTAAAAAAATCTCTGTAGATTTTACGGTGAAAAACTGCTAAACCATGGCAGTAAAAGACCATAAAAATGATAAATGGGTTAATTCAGTTTCAGTAACAATAAAACACCGTAAATGTATATATCAGCCAAATCAGTATTTTTTACAGTTTTGTTTTTTATTTCAAATACATTACTCCACTGTAAAATACTCTGGCACCGTGTTTGTGACAAAAAATATACTGGATTATATATATACAAGCCAGCATTTTTGCGTTTATTTTTTGTAAAAATACTTTTTCTCACTGTTAAATTGTACTAAACACCATATCTCTAACAGAAATATACTGTAATATTTAGTGGTAAAATCTTTCATTGATGCATCATTTTTTAAGTATTTTCTTGTCAATTATATGGCAGAACAGCGTTTCTTTTGATGGAAAAACTTTTTATTTTTTACGCTAAAATGTAATAATGTAATAAAATGGCTATAAAATGTAATAATAGCTATTAGCCAATCATATCAGTTATACCAGATGACGTATGTAGAGCGACAGAAGACGACTGACATTTACACTCCACACACTGTAAAAGAAAAACCTGTTGTTTTTACAGTAAAAAAAATGGGAGCTGTGGTTGCCAGAACTTTACTGTAATAAATACGGTGAAACTTTTTGTAATAATACGGTCAAATTATATTTATAGCACTGTTGATTTCACGTTTAAGATTGCCATTTTATTCCATATTTTAGCGTATTAAAAAAGGTTTTGTTCATCAAAAGAAATGCTGTTCTGCCATAAATGCCGCATGAATTAAAGATTTTACCATTAAATGTTACAGTATAATTCTGTTAGAGAAATGGTGTTTAGTACATTTAACAGTGGGGAAAAGTATTTTAACAAAAGATAAATGCAAAAATTACAGTGATGGCTGTATTAGTATATTTTGCTACAAACATGGTGCCAGAGTATTTTACAGTAGAGTAAAAAAATTACTGTTTTGGCAGATATATACATTATACAAATATATACATATATACATACAGTGTTTCATTGTTACTGAAACTGAATTAACCCATTCATCATTTTATGGTCTTTTACTGTGATGGTTTAGCAGTTTTCCTCCGTAAAATCTACAGACATATTTTACAGTGTGGCAGCTCCTTAATTAACACCATCACTCATGAATTTTACCTCTTTAAGAATATTAAATCTCTTTATTATTAGTCAACATTGAATTCTCACTGTAAAAGCATAATGTACATCTCATCTTTACAAGAACAATGATGCTTTCAGTGTGATTACATTAGGGGAAATCTTTCACTCTGGATTATTGTCAATCAGCTCACTGCTTCTACACAGGGGTTTAACACCAGAGCTTACATCACACCAATTGAGGTTAAAACGCATCATGCTGCATGCTGCAAACTGTGAAACACTAGATATCACCTTCACTCTGAGCAAAACATGTGTCACTGTGTTTGATTAGCAACACCTTCAACTGATAGTTTGTTTTATTTACTTCTGATTACAGCAGCATAAAGATCAGTGTTAGTTGGTGTGGTACTGCCACCTAGCAGAGCCGTGGCTGCAATGCTTTCCCTTTATTATGTTTTTTATTATTTAGTACAATTAACAGTTAGTTTTTACAAAAGATAAATGCAAAAATTACAGTATAATAACTTATAACTTATAATAAATTTTATATATTACAGTATTGTTTCGTTACAAACACTGTGCCAGTGTATTTTAAGGTGGAGTAATGTATTAAAAAAAAAAAAAAAAAACCTGTAAAAAATAGTGTTTTGGCTGTTATATACATTTACAGTGTTTCATTGTTACTGAAACTGAACAAACCTATTTATCATTTACAGACCTTTACTGTCATGGTTTTGCAGTTTTTTCACTGTAAAATCTATAGACATTTTTTACAGTGTGCCATTGTTTCCCAGCACAGTATTACTGTCCAATAAACGATGCAAAAACGATGCTTTTCAAGACAAATTAGATCAACGTAAAACGTGTGTGTGTGCATGTATGGAATAATGTGTTTAATGTGTGTGTGTGTGTGTGTCAGTTTGTGGTAGAGGACGAGCAGACAGATGGTCATGGAAGCGAGCAGAGAAAATACATAATTCAGACAGAACAGAACAGAGCTGAAGTTTAATTGCAGAGTGACAAACAGGAGATGTGACAGAATGAGTCCAGTACTGAGCACACACACACACACACACACACACACACACACACACACACACATACACACACACACAGATAGAGAGACATCCTGTAGAAAAACATGTTCTGTAACATAAGCAATTTTTGGGTTGATATCATTTGTTAAACGTATTTGGTGCTAATTTCTTCACTCAATAACTGATTAAAAACATTTACATTTTCAAAACAGTTTATTTTTAATCAATTAAATGTTTGTTATTATTGTATTCATATATTCTTTTTTATTTTTTAAAGGTCAGATTTGTGTTTATTATATTATTTTGCACATTTTTCCCATTTAAGCGTTATGCAGTTGCAGTGTGTGTGTGTGTGTGTGTGTGTGTGTGTGTGTGTGTGTGTTTGTCTTATCTTATCACCTGCTCTCGGCTGTGTTACATTCCCCAAATATTTATCCCTCGATAGAATTGAGTGTCACTTACAAGTCCCCAGACACACACACACACACACACACACACACACACACACACACACACACACACACACACACACACACAGATAGAGAGACATCCTGTAGAAAACATTTTCTGTAACATTACGTCTCGTAAGCAATTTTTGGGTTGATATAATTTATTAAACATATTTGGTGCTAATTTCTTCACTCAATAACTGGTTTAAAAAAATACCACCACATTAAAACACCAAGACTTTGATGAACACCACAGAAAAATCCATTCTGGGATTTGGTTGCAAAAACTTTTGACATTTTGTAGATTTCTGTATATTGGGCGATTGTTGTGTTGCCTGCTGAGAAATCCCCTTATTGTCAATATAGAGTGGAAACCCTCCATCTCTGAATGCTCAAGGGTCTAGTTTGTCATTGTAAAATTTCATGAAGCTGTGATTATCCTAGAGCTCATGTTTCACTGACTAACATCATCACGCATTAATGAAATTGGGCTAATTGAATCCACAAGGGTGTCAGCTTTCCAGTCTTACTCAATTTATGCAACTCACAGACTGTTTAGGGACCCCAGTATGCAGAATGGTAATATAGGAAAAAATAACACATTTTAATGCAGGAGAAGACTGCCTGTTATCAGCATAAAGTGGACATTTCTGTAAAGAGGAGACTCGTTGGTTATCAGCATAAAGTGGACATTTCTGTAAAGAGGAGACTCATAGGTTATCAGCATAAAGTGGGCATGTCTGTAAAGAGGAGACTTGTAGGTTATCAGCATAAAGTGGGCATGTCTGTAAAGAGGAGACTTGTAGGTTATCAGCATAAAGTGGGCATGTCTGTAAAGAGGAGACTTGTAGGTTATCAGCATAAAGTGGGCATGTCTGTAAAGAGGAGACTCGTAGGTTATCAACGTAAAGTGGGCATGTCTGTCAAGAAGAGACTCGTAGGTTATCAGCATAAAGTGGGCATGTCTGTAAAGAGGAGACTTGTAGGTTATCAACATAAAGTGGGCATGTCTGTAGAGAGGAGACTTGTAGGTTATCAGCATAAAGTGGGCATGTCTGTAAAGAGGAGACTCGTAGCTGAACTTTGTGGGGGTCGTTCCTGAAAGAAAAAAGTTTGGGAACAGTAAAAAACGGCAGCTGTGGTTGCCAGAACTTTACTGTGATAAATACAGTCCAACTTTTTGTAATATTAGGATAAAATTATATTAACACTGTTGATTTCACGTTTTTATTCCATATGTTACCATAAAAAATAAAACGTTTTTCCATCAAAAGAAATGCTGTTCTGCCATATAATTGACCATAAAATACTTTATAAATGCTGCATAAATTAAAGATTTTCCCATTAAATATTACAGTATATTTTTGTTAGAGTGTTTAGTACATTTAACAGTGAGAACATTTTTTTTTACAAAAAACAAATGCAAAAATGATGGCTTGTACAAACAAAACATGGTGCGAGTGTATTTTACAGTAGAGTAATGTATTTAAAATTTTAAAAAATTACTGATCTACTAATCTACAGATTATTTTTTACAGTGTAGGAAGTGGGAATTATGTTCATATTTTATGGATGCAGACTAATTCATATTCATGTCCACGTCAATCATTGTGTCGGGTTAGTCTTTAATGGATAATCATGAGGGTCTAAAAGTTCTACCAGTAAAGAGCTCTGAGTTTAATGGACAAACTGTAAAGAAAATACAGCAGTCAGCTGATGTAACTGTCAGAGGTGAAGCATGCTGAATTGTTGCAACATATTGTAAATGATGAAGCTGCTGCTGCTGCTGGCTGAAGGTTAAAGCTTCACTCACATGCTGTGTCATTTAGACCAAAGGCGTTCTGCTGATTTCCCTCCTAATCTGTGGCAGGGATTAGAATAAATCTGTTGCATAGTGACTGTTACATTACCATTTCACAATGCATAATCACAAAGTGCTTTCTGACGCTGCAGCCCAGACACGCCAGGGGCAGGGACCCTTCTTATTTTATCTTCAGACCAATGAAACAGGTACAGAATACTGAATCATTAAATCAGACAGTGAAGACTGGAGCTTATTGTTCCTTAGTACTTAAATTTGTCTGAACTCTTTTCTACATAAAGTGCAAATGCCATAAAAATGGTCAAATAGTTTTATAACTAACACTGTAAAAAATAAAAAAAAACTGTTGTTTTTATGGTAAAAAACCAGCAGCTGTGGTTGCCAGAACTTTACCGTAATAAATATGGTGCAACTTTTTCTAATTTTACGGTAAAATGATATTAGCAATGTTGATTTCACATTTAAGATTGCCATTTTATTCCATATTTTACGGTAAAAAAATGTTTTTCCATCAAAGAAACACTGTTCTGCCATATTATTGACAAAGAAAACCATCTTTATAAATGAAAACACATAAATAAAAGATTTTACCATCAAATATTACAGTATATTTTTCTTAGAGATATGGTTTTTAGTACATTTAACAGTGAGAAAATTATTTTTACAAAAAAAATGCAAAAATTACAGTGATGGCTTGTATATATTACAGTATATTTTTGTTACAAACACGTGCCAGTGTATTTTACAGTGGAGCAATGTATTAAAAAAAGAAAATGTAAAGAATACTGTTTTGTCTGATATATACATTTATGGTGTTTCATTGTTACTGAAACTAAATTAACTCATTTATAATTTTATGATCTTTTACTGTCATGGTTTAGCAGTTTTTCACTGTAAAATCTACAGACATCTACAGACATTTTTTACAGTGAATATTAACCATAACCATTAACCGTTTACATGATGCCGCTGCTACCACTAAGCTGTCAGCAGTAAACTGAAAAGGCGCCTACATGGAGGGCTGGAAAATGACCAATCATAAGAGGGCCGGGGTCAGCCTTGGTCTCCGCCCACAATGTGTCAAAAGTCTTTGCTCCACGCGAGCAGAGCTCCAACGCGAGCGAGCACGGGGGAGAGAGAGTGTTGTTGTGCGTGTTGCTGTTGTTTTTTACTCGCACACACCTGCCTCTGCTTCACTCGGTTGCTGAATATCTGTGCAAAGATGAAACAAGTGCCGTGAAATAATTTACGTGCACAGAGAGATCTGCGCGCGTGCAGATGTGTTATCGCTCGCGCGACTTTTGACTCAAATATGACGCCATATCGGGACAGTCCTTCGGTGGATGTTGATGACGTAGTATCCTTCACATTAGGATACAGCTACAGACAGGAAGTGAGGCTTCAGTCAACATTTAGAGATTTTATTGAATTTTGCAATGTGCATCCAGCATTTTAATGCAATCTTTTGTGCTTAATGTTATTTTGTGTGATTTGTTTTTTTTTTTGTTTTTTTTGTGTGTGTTTTATGGTTGTTTTTTGTGTTCAAAATGTTGATACAGTAAGTCAAAATGACAACATAATTATCAGGTGAGGCTGTGTTGAAAAAACATGTTTTAAGTCGTTTATACAGGCAGAATGAAAAATAGTCAAAACCCATCAAAATTCTCCAAAGGGTTAAGCATTCAACAGGCTTTTATTGTGAAGAAGACACAGGAAACAAAATGTGTTTGTTGCCGTTGAACTTGGATTCTAGAATGGAACAAGGCAACATAACACAGTGTTCCATTCTGGAATCGATATAGGTGACATAGGTGACCCATATCTTAGTTGGACTTGGTAAAACACCACAGAAACACAATTAATCACTAAAGAAGCATGGCAGCAGCAGACACTGCCAGTCTGGACTGCCGTGTGAAGTCTTACATCGAACACTGGGAGATGGACACCAGTAAGAAACTTCAATCCACCAAGATGAAGCTCATGACCCGCTGCAACCCACTGCAACGACCCAAACTGAAAGCCAAGGCTGAGACCCTGGGGGCAGTTCTGGATCTGCTCCAGGGTAAAACAACCAAAGACACAGAGGGCTTCCATCAGAGAGATGAAATCAGAGTTCTGAAACTAAAGCTGAGTGCAGCCAAAGCACAGCAAAAGATGGCCGCTGACAGCCTGCTGACCCAAAAGAACATAATAAGGGACTTAAAACACCAGCTTGGAACAGGTCCTATCAGTCCGCTTATGACTGGACTGGCAGCAAAGAGGATGAGCAAGAACCTCAGGCGCCAGCAGAAGCCGGTTAACTCGCCCTCCAAACTGAGTCTGGAAGTGACTTACAATGTGCACTGGATTAGTCGGCTGAAGAATTGGTTGACCAGGATGTTTCCATCCATCCTCGGACCTGCAGAGAAGTAGGAGGACCATGTTTGAGCTCTCTTCTTCTTCTGGTTTTGGCCTGATAGGGAACCATTGCTGATGAGGGTCTTTAGATTCCACTGAGACATTGCAGATTAAATCAGCTTCTGTAGCAGCAAAGCAGTGTTTATTTCTTTCATGTACACTGTAAAAAATGTCTGTAGATTTTAGGGTGAAAAACTGCTAAACCATGACAGTAAAAGGCGTAAAATGGTAAATGACTTAATTCCGTAACAATGAAACAGCGCAAATATATCAATCAGCCAAAACAGTATAAAAAACTCCACTGCAAAATATATATATCAGCCAAAACCGTATTTTTAACATTTTCTTTTTGAAAAATACAAAAAGCAAAAAAATATACTGTTATATATACACTGTAACAAATTGCTGTAAGAAAACAGCCAAATTGTGACAAAAACATACTGTTTTCCATTAAAAAGGTATTATACTGTAGAAAACGATGCATTCTGGGCAATATTTGTAGGTAGTTTGCCGTTTCCCATAAAATACTGTAATATACCGTAAATACCATTGCATTCTGGGAGTTATGGTAGAATTAACTGCAGAGAGGCTGAGAAAATAGAAAGCTACTGTATTTCTACATTCTTGGAACATCCATTTTTATCCTGCATTTCTTGAGCAAATCACAGGGTAAGTTGAACTATGTTTTATTTGTTGGATTATGTTTGCAGTATCAGTATTTTACTGTCAAAGGAGATACAGGATTGTACTGTAATTCAGTATGTGGTTTTATCACAGTAACATACTGTAAAGTAAATAACAGTAAGGGTAACAGTAACTGTAAAATTACTGTAATTTTTGCCTTTATCTTTTGTAAAAAATACTTTTTCTCACTGTTAAATGTACTAAACACCATATCTTTAATTTATGCAGCATTTATAAAGTATTTTCCTGTCAATTATATGGCAGAACAGCGTTTCTTTTGATGGAAAAATGTTTTTTTTTTGGTAAAAAATGAAATAAAATGGCAATCTTAAATGTGAAATCAACAGTGCTAATATAATTTTACCATAATATGAAAAAAAATTGTGGCAACCACAGCTGCCGGCTTTTTACCGTAAAAACAACAGGTTTTTGTTTTTTTTACAGTGTAACTGGGCAGACTTAGTATTTTTTTATGATTTCGTTTTACCTTTTTTTTTTACATTACATTTAAGGTTTACAATAAGAATTTTCAAAAATGCCTGAATTTTACGTTTTGGAATAATATGTGTGGATTTTGTATTGCTGTCATCCAAAAATGAACAATGATTTCAAAACATAAGTTTCACTAAAAATTGACATAACCTACTCTGTACATTCCCATCAAGAAATTATTATTTCACTATAATTATACTATATTAGCAGTATATATATACCTGAAAATGTGTAAATCTGAGAATACATATCGAAATCTGAGAATCTATTTTAAAAGTCTGAGAATATTTATAGAAACCTGAGAATATATGTTATATTGAAACCTGAGTACATATACTAAAACGTCAGAATACATATTAAAGATTTTAATTAAAGGCTTTGATATATATTGTCAGACTTTGAATATATATTCTCAGACTTTCAATATATATTTTCAGGTTTCAATATATATTGTAAGACATTTAATATATATTCTCAGGTTTCTATGTATATTCTCAGACATCTAATACATATTCTCAGGTTTCTATGTATATTTTCAGGTTTCTATGTATATTTTCAGGTTTCTATAAATATTCTCAGACATTTAATATATATTCTCAGGTTTCAATATATATATTCTCAGGTTTTGAATCCATATATATAATAATTTCCTGAATGGCTTGCCATTATATATATATATATATTCTCGGTGGCACAGGGTCTTTTAGGCAATGGAGTTATAATGGATTTCTTCCACAGAGCCGGCACAGTGTGAGTGTTCAGTGACTGTCGGAAAATAGGGCACCATGCTGTTGTTAGTTCTTCTGCACAGCTTTTGAGCAAAAAGCTGAAAGGCCATCAGGGGCTGTAGTCCATCTACGAGCAGTCTGTGCTCAAACAAGCTGAGAAAATCTTGTCTGACCAGACACAGATTCTGCACACAGAATACCAGCTTCTACCATCAGGTAGACCAGTGATTCCCAACAGGGGGGGCCCGACCCCCCCAGGGGGTGCCAAAGATCCACGGGGGGGTCGCAAAGCCCTCTTGATTTTAAGGGATGTAATGAATCTAATGTGTTAAATATAGATGAGTCAGCATTTAATTCATTAGTGGGACAAAAACAACTAAATAAGGGCTACATTAAACGTTTATTCATTTATTTAAATAGAAAAATCACTATAGAAAAGTTAAAAAATAGCCTCACCTAGCGGTAACCTCACCTAACAACACAAACACAGAGCTAATGGAAAAATGGCGAAGCGTCAGGGGGACGAAAATGCTGAATATCTCAAAAAGAAAAAGAGAGGGTACCATGAAAGTCACATTGAGTTCCGCTTCATAGAAGCAATGGACAATGGGGGGTCGCCAAAGTTTACAATGGTAAAAATGTGGGTCCCTCAAGAAAAAGGTTGGGAACCACTGAGCTAGACGCTTCAGAGTCCCCACTTGCAGGCTGAACTGTTTTAGGAATTAATTTGTTCCCACTTCAATTAAGATCCTAAATGCCTCCAGGACCAAACAAACTGTGCAATTGTACCATTGATCATGACCCATGGAATAATACAGTGGGTGAGGGAGGGTCTGGGCAGGTGTGTGTGTGTGTGTGTGTGTGTATGTGTGCATTGCACTGTTTCTTGTATACTGTATATGTTATATGTGGCCTGTGGCCTATATGTATGTATTGTCTGTACCTGTACTTATTACTGTAAAGCAGCTTTATATGACAGCATTGGAGTCCAAGACAAATTTCCTCCCAAGGACAATAAAGTGTATCTTATCTTAAAACCCCAAATACCTGTTTCATTATTATTAAAGTGTAATCTGACAAGTGACTCTTTATATAATAATCATGTTTATTTTGTTGCAAAGTATACCAGATGAAACTATGATCTTTTCTTATACAAATTTTTGCTTGGCCTGTAGTGTTTATAAATAACATGCTTCTGTTATTGTATCTCTCCTCTGAGATGAAACATTTATGTTGGTCACAGGTCACGGGTAATAAAACAAGAAGCTGGTAGAAAAACGTGGATCAGGATCTGCCTGATGAATCATTGAGAGGACCATGCTCTCTGGCTAATTTGAATCATGCCTGTGTTGGCCCCTGGGCCCTGTCATGCTGTTCTCATTTAAATATTAGTGAGGAGGCAGCAGACGCTGGAGGTCATCCAACAAACAAGCTGCTCTGTTGGATAATCTGATTATTTTGGTCTCTGTGGGTCAGACTCACGCTGATCTGAGCTGACTGCTCCTTCACACGTCGTGTGAGGCTCACAGCACTGAACCATGCTCCAGGTTTTCCTCAAAAACCACCACAGCAGACAGTAGTACACACTTTTTTATGTCATATGTATAACATTTTTTAGATCTTATTGAACCCTATTCTGTGTTAAATGGATTTCTGGGGCTTTACTGAACAACAACTGTCAGCAGCACCAAAGCCTCCTGGGAGTTGCAGTTGTGAAATGCTGATAGGGGAGACCAGGGAGAGTTGTAACACTTTTTGCAATTTTTAGCAAAACATCAAAAACCATTTACACTGGAAAAACCAATGTGTTATATTATAAACTTCAATCTGTCAGCTGATGTATATGTAATGTATTTAAGTGGTTTTATGAAATATGTACAGGTTGCAAAATTGCTTTTAATACAGTCTTTCCACTGTTACAACTGTCCCTGTACACTTTTTAAGTAATGATTACCTTTTTTTTCATACTGCATGACAAAAAAGAGGTGAAACCGTCAAATTATAATGCAAGAATATGATTTAATGGGCAGAACACCTCAAACAAGTTTAAACATGAACTTTAAATGTGATTTGATGACATTTTAGTTTTAATTTGCACATTAAAGGGAAACTATGTTGTTTTTTTAGCTTAATTTACCTTAAGCGTCTGTAAGAGGAAAAAGCAGCCATGCAACTTTGGGCCGGCGAGAAAACAGCAAAGAAATTGCCACAACAGCATAGTTTCCCTTTAATACCAATATCTGCAACTCTATCCCTAACCTTAGCTAGTTTTTAGAATGTAGATGAAACTTGGCTGGTGATGCTGGGACGTTTGTAACGAGCCGTTACAACTGTCCCAGCATCACCATCCATGTTTTCATCTCATGTGAGCTAGCTTGATTGCTAGTTTAACACTTGTTAGCCATTTCTCTTTTTAGCTTGCAAAACAGTGATTCTAATAATACTTGTTTGAATTCATAGACATCAGAAAGAAAAGTAATTTTTAACCTCAAAAACAACCTTTTGTAGATAATGACGTCAGAAAGTTTCAAATGTGGCTCCATTTCTAGCAAGAATGGCGGGAAACTAACCGAGCATAAGCACAGTGAGTAGCATCACTCTAGGTTGTCTCTGATTGGAGGAATTCAAGGTGTTACAACTGTCCCTGGTCTCCCCTACAATTACTCCACCTTAGATGACATCACAACAATCAAGAAAATTTTAGATGAAAACTTAAATAATAATCATCATAACTATTAGTTAATTATTTATTTTTTTAAAAACAACAAAAAAACACACACATATATATATATATATATATATATATATATATATATATATATATATAAAAAAGATATATATAATTACCTCTAAAATACCTTGTTGTTTACTGTGATTTGATGTCAGGTAACTTTGTGCTGTTTTTTTTTTTTTTTTAAGAATTCTTTTAAAAAAGTGGGTTTTACTGGGAGCAAGATGTGAGCAGCACGTATATGTGACCTGCTCCATCATTTTGAGTCACATTAACCCAGAAACACACTTTGATATTTTGATGTGTCTGTAAATATGGGACTCTCGCTATTTTGGAGGCAAGAGCCAAGGCTTTGAATATGATGCTGCTGTGACCAGGAGCCAGTGCAGAGAGATGGGCCTGAACCAGGAGTTGTGTCGATGGCTCGCTCAGATAGGATCTGATTTTCCTGATGTTGTACAGGGCGAATCGACAAGATCGGGCAATTGAGGATACATGAACCTTGAACGTCAGTTGGTCACCAATCATGACACCCAACTTTCGTGCAGAGCTTATGGGTACAAGTTGCATGGATCCAAGCTGAAGATTGATAGGCTGATATAAGGTTGGACGAGGTGGGATGACAAGGAGTTCCGTCTATGAGAGGTTGTGCTGAAGGTAATGTTCTGTCATCCATGTGGAAATATCCACAAGACAAGCAGAGATGCGGGCCGAGACTGTTGGGTCGTTTGGGGCCGTTTGGGCCGTGGGAAGAAAAGGAACAGCTGGGTATCATCAGCATAACAATGGTTTGACAAACCATAATGGCGGATGATTGTGCCAAGTGAGGTGGTGTAAATTGAGAAGAGAAGGGGGCCTAGCACTGATCATTGAGGCACCCCAGTGGAAAGGTTTTGTAGTTTGGACACTTCTCCCTTCCAAGATAGTCTAAAAGATCTCCCTGATAGGTAGGACATGAACCATCGGAGGGCAGAACCTGAAATATCAAGTTCTGTGAGTGAAGAGAGGAGGATCTGGTGGTTAGAGCTTTTTTTAGATCCCTTTTTAGATCCCTTTCTAGAGCTTTTTCTAGCCTTTTCTATATCCTTTTTTAGATCCTTTTCAGAGCTTTTTCTAGATCCTTTTCTAGAGCTTTTTCTAGAGCTTTTTCTTGATCCTTTTCTAGATCATTTTAGAGCTTTTCCTAGATCCTTCTTCTAGATCCTTTTCTAGAGCTTTTTCTAGAGCTTTTTCTAGTATTTTCTAGATCCTTTTTAGAGCTTTTTTTAGATCCTTTTCTAGATCCTTTTCAAGAACTTTTTCTAGAATTTTCTTGATCCTTTTCCTAGATCCTTTTCTAGAGCTTTTTCTAGATCCTTTTTAGAGCTTTTTCTAGATCCTTTTCGAGAGCTTTTTCTAGAGCTTTTTCTAGATCCTTTTCGAGAGCTTTTTCTAGAGCTTTTTCTAGAATTTTTATAGATCCTTTTTAGAGCTTTTTACATCCTTTTCGAGAGCTTTTTCTGGAATTTTCTAGATCCTTTTTAGAGCTTTTTCTAGACCCTTTTCTAGATCCCTTTAGAGCTTTTTTAGATCCTTTTCTAGAGCTTTAAAATTTTCTAGATCCTTTTAGAGCTTTTTTAGATAATTTTTAAGATCCTTTTCTAGAGCTTTTTCTAGATCCTTTTTAGAGCTTTTTCTAGATCCTTTTCGGAGCTTTTTCTAGATCCTTTTCTAGTCACTTCCTAATTCAACAAGTCTACTTAATGCCCATAAGGCCACAAAACAGCATGAAACCTAGACAAACGAAAATACCACAAAACCTTACTGACCTGTCTCTGTCTCTAACACACAACACAATGCTTGTTCTGACAAAATGTTTGTTGGTTCACTTCTTAAGAGGCGGCAGAAGAGCCCGCCCCTTCGCGTCACTCAAGCGAATGAGCCAATCGGTGACGTAGCAAGCGCTAAGTCACTTCCTTATCCAACAAGTCTACTTAATGCCCATAAGGTCACAAAACAGCATGGAACCTAGACAAACTCAAACAAAAAAATACCACAAAACCTTACTGACCTGTCTCTGTCTCTAACATACAACACAGTGCTTGTCCTGACAAAATGTTTGATAGAAGAAAAGAGTATCCTATGATTTGGGGGGTGGCTACCTTTGATTGACAGGTCACTAACATGACGAGCCATCATCAGGAGAGAAGCAGAACAATGTGTATCTGTCCACGGGAACGTGTCACTAAAGTTATATATATGTATATAAAAGGATGTTTAGCGGTTTGGTCTCATAACTTTGACCCTTTCACTGTATTTTCACTTAATTAACTTAATTATGTTTTGTCCAGTAAAAATGTCTTGTTCAGTGTTTGGATATACATATATATATGTATATGCATATTGTACATTATGGTCTCATTTAATTTATTTAGGTTTTAATTTATTTAACTCTTTATCTGTCTTTTTCATCAATCCATTATTCCAAAACGTAGTAATGTCATCCACCCTGTTATTGTCTTGTGTATTTGTATAATTTCTAGATTGTGACTGAGACCCCTTTTTATTTTCTCCCTTTTCTTTTATTGCTGCCTTTCTTACTTTTATTTATTTATTTATTTATTTTTTATTTTTATTTTTTTGGAGTGAGGTCAGTCCTGAGGTACTTGAACTCATTTTGGTTTGGATGGTGGTTTATTTCCCTATCTATTGTGATATCTTTATGAATATAGAGAAAATGTTTATGTTGTTTATGTTTTTTTTTTTAAATATCAATAAAATCTATTCAAAAAATATTTTTTTATTTTAACAGTTTAGAATATGTTTTTTTCTTTTCTTTCCCTGGCACTAAAGATCTTCCATAGAACCATGCGGCGGAGCGGACTGGAGGCTGGCCGAGCTCACAGAGGGGAGGCCCCCAGCGCCAGCTGGCTGATGACGCGGGATCAGGTGGAGGAAAATCTCCTTAGGGAGATGGAGGAGGAGGAGGAGAAGAAGAAGGGGGTGGTGGCAGAAATATACAGCGACGGCAGTGAACGCCACAGTCCGCTGAGCGCGCACCAACAACCAGCAGCTCCACCCGCAGCTCCGGCTCTTCGGCACGGACTTCACCCGGTCCGTCCCACTAGCGGTCGCATAGAGCGGATCCCGGCTGGTCCTGGTCCTGCTGCGGGTCTCTGTAGGAGGCTTTTAATCTCAAAGTGGTTCGCTGATCTGGGAGGTAAGAAGACGGATCCGTGCTCTTAATCTGAGGCTCTTGCACAGGTGTGCCTTCACTCATCAAAAGTTCAGGTAATTAGTATTGTTTATTGTTTATTGTTTTACTTTGATCCTCATTAACTGCAAGTATTATTCCTGGGGTCCGACATATAATTTACAGTACATACAACTTAAATTAAAACAAACTTAACAATGGGAATAGTGAAGAAAAACTTCACAAAACAAAACAAAAGAAACAAAACAAAACAAAATAAAAAACAAAATAAAACCAAGAATATAAAAGATAGCAAATTTTCAAAATCAGGATCTTTTATACATTCTTTACATTTTATACATTTAATGCACTATAGCTATATTCATTGCGTAGTAGTTGATATACCTTACTAACATATTAGGTAACACTTTACAATAACCATCATTTATAAATGGTAAACAGATAGTTTATTAATGTTTAATCATCATTTATAAACCGTATATAGGCCATTTTGAATGGTAAATACATAATTTATTAATGTTTAACTAACTACATTAACATAATGCAAATTAGTGACATTTCCATCAGCTGGTTTATAGCAAATAAACAAAGCTGCAGTAACGTAATTTGGTCAGAAGATGGCAGTGTCATTTATTGCTGTAGGCTAATACGTCAGTAAACTGTAAAAAAGCAATTGTTGTTTTTACGATAAAAAAACGGCAGCTGTGGTTGCCAGAACTTTACCGTAATAAATACGCTGCAACTTTTTCTAATATTACGGTAAAATGATATTAGCACTGCTGATTTTGCATTTAAGATTGCCATTGTATTCCATTTTTTTCTGAATAACTTTAAGGTTTTTCCATCAAAATAAACACTGTTCTGCCATATAATAGTATATATAATAATATATAAATGAAAACGCATAATATAAAGATTTTACCATTAAATATTACAGTATATTTTGTTAGAGACATGGTGTTTAGTACATTTAACAGTGAGAAAAAGTATTTTTACAAAAAATAATTGCAAATTTTTTTTGGGACTTGTATTAAATACATAATACAGTGTATTTTACAGTGGAGTAATGTATTTTTCAAAAAACAAACTGATATATACATTTACGGTGTTTCATTGTTACTGAAACTGAATTAACCCATTTTTCATATTACGTCTTTTACTGTTACCGTTTAGAAGTGTAGAAGAGGTAGAGAGAAAATCTAGTTAAATGTTCCCTACGTCAGGACTTTTTTGGAAAAAGCATTTCCATCTCCCGTTGAGAGCATTGACTATAAAAAAAAAAAGCAAGCATAAAAACTTTCATATACATTTTCATTTTTTTTTTATGAGGATCTTCAACATGCACAGAGAAATCTGTTGATGGAAACATGACTGTTGTTGCAAGTAGTAAAACAAAACAAGAAAATAGAGAATAAAGTTGAAGAGACGAGTTGAGGAGCAGACAGAGTTTTATTTAAACTAACTCCAAGCTGTTCGCTGCTGGTTTGTTCTACTTTACTGTATCCAGATCACATGTTACTATCTGATCCAATCTTTGTCTTCCATCAGAATATGTTTCACTCTTTATTTGGAGTCTGAAGCTGTAGGAAGATATCAAAAACAAATGTCTTGTTTGTGACCCAGATGAGTCATTGCAGTGGTTAACATGGTTATAAAACAACAGATAATTCCATTCAGGTGATGAGGGGGTTCTGAATGTGTGCTTTAATCAAAATAAATAGCAAATTTATTAATCACACAGTCAAAATGTATGATTAAAATGTATATATATATATATTTAAAGTTTTATAATAACAAAACAGAAAGTTTCCTCAATTTTATTTCCTCAACTTTTGACCGTTTTTAAAACATTTTTTTACATTTAATTCTAAGTTTTATAGTAACAAAACAGAAAGTTTCCTCAATTTTATTTCCTCAACTTTTGACCGTTTTTATTTATTTATTTTTTACATTAAATTAAAAGTTTTATAGTAACAAAACAGAAGGTTTCCTCAATTTTATATAAATGAATAAATGAATGATTAATAAATGATAAATGATGATGATGATGATTATTATTATTATTATTATTATTATTACCTAGAATTCACTGTAAATTAACATTCAAGATTCATGGTTAATAATTGTAGAAAAAAAACAAAAGAAATGGGGGGGGGGGGGGGGGGGGGGTGTGAAAGTCTCTTGTTGTTGCTGTTGTGGAGAGTTCACAAACATCAAACAGATTATTTTAAGTTGGCGTGAAAAAGGTTGAGATCCACTAAGGAGACATCATGATTGCTCAATACAAAATTTAGAAGAGAAAACAAGTGTTTTTGTACACTGTAAAAACAACTGTTGTAAAAAAACGGCAGCTGTGGTTGCCAGAACTTTACTGTAATAAATACGGTGCAACTTTTTTATATATTACAGTAAAAAGATATTGGCACTGTTAATTTTTATGTTTAAGATTGTCATTTTATTCCATATTTTACCGTAACAAATAAAACGTTTTTCCGTCAAAATAAACGCTATTCTGCCATATAATGGACAAGAAAATGCTGCATGAATTAAAGATTTTACCATTAAACATTACAGTATATTTTTGTTAGAGATATGGTGTTTAGTACATTTAACAGTGAGAAAAAAAGTATTTTTACAAAAAATGAATGCAAAAATGATGGCTTGTATATATATATATTACAGTATATTTTTTTTACTACAAACATGGTGCCAGTGTTTTTTACAGTGGAGTAATGTATTTAAAAAAATTAAAAAAAAGTTTAAAAAAAATACTGTTTTGGCTGATATATACATTTACAGTGTTTCATTGTTACTGAAAATGAATTAACTCATTAATCATTTTACGTCTTTTATTGTCATGGTTCAGCAGTTTTTCACCGTAAAATCTAGAAATTTTTTACAGTGTGCTGAACGGGAGTTTGTGAGAAACTTCAAAGCTTTTATGACCTCCTGTAGTGGTTTTAATCCCTCTTTCACTTTGTTTCACTGTGAGCAGCTTCAGAATTAATCCCTCACGTGGAGCTAACTTTTTATAAAACATTATGTTCTTTCAGTCCAGTGGAGCTTTGATCCAGTGTGTTGATACTAAATAACCTGATTGAAATTCCTAAAAGCAGCGTGCAAATGTGACTTCCAAACACAGGGAAAGCTTTAAACTCCTTCCACACTGTAAAAAAAATATTTTTACGGTAAAAAACTGTGGTTTTCAGAACTTTACTGTAATAAATACGGTGCAACTTTTTAAAATATTACGGTAAAATGATATTAGCACTGTTAATCTCACGTTTAAGATTGCTATTTTATTTCATTTTTTACCATATAGATAAAAAGTTTTTCCACCAAAAGAAATGCTGTTCTGCCATATAATTGACAAGAAAATACTTTTTATCAATACCGCATGAATTAAAGATTTTACCATTAAATATTACAGTATATTTTTGTTAGAGATATAATGTTTAGTACATTTAACAGTTGCAAAAAGTATTTTAACAAAAAATAAATGCAAAAATTACAGTGATGGCTTGTATATATATTACATTATATTTTTGTTACGGTGCCATTGTATTTTACAGTGGAGTAATGTATTTTAAAAAAAGAAAATGTAAAACATTTACGGTGTTTCATTGTTACTGAAACTGAATTAACCCATTTATCATTTTACGTCTTTTACTGTCATGGTTTAGCAGTTTTTCACCGTAAAATCTACAGACATTTTTTCGTGGATAAAGAGAAAATGATTTATCTTCATGGTTGCTGCACGTCACTCCAAGCGGCATGTGATTACACCCACAACTACAAAATGCACAACAACAATGAAACAGTTTCATGCTCCTCAGATATTATTCACACTGTAAATTAGAGCTACAACTACAACAGTGGGGCCATTATAGGTTAAAATAAAATAAAAAAAGAAAATTAAAAAGAAGCTGGAGGAAGAAGCACAATATTCAGAGAAATAAACAGAATTTTCTAAAAATGTTTTATTATTTTATTGTGCAATAATACAATACAGTGATATGGACAGACAGGGAGTGAATATTAAACAGCGACAATGATGGTACCCCTGTGTGTGTGTGTGTGTGTGTGTATGTGTGTGTGTGTGTCCGTGCGTGTGTGTTTCAGTTATAGATCTAGTAGTTAAGTATTGATATATTATAATATAGAGAGAAAAAAATATATATATATACAATAAAACATAAATATATATATTATTATTACCATCATTATCACTATATATAATATAATATATATTAAAATGATATATATATATAAATTAAAAAAATAAAAAAGAGAATTTTCTCAATTAAAGTCATACATTTTTTAGAAGAAAAAAAAACTTGGATATTCTCTGAGATTTAAGTGTTAAAGAGAAAAATGAACACATTGATGTGAAAACAGTCACAAATGAACCAGATTTTTTTTGAAATTTTCTGGTAAATTTGTGTTTTTTTTTTCTAGTAAATCTGAGATTTTTTTTCTAATAAAAATACTAATTCAATCTAAAAACTTAAATCTAAAATACCTCCAATGGCCCTAATACGCCGTCATATACAACCTTGTGTAAAAGTGAATAAGAATTGGAGCCTGATAAAGTTTGTACAGGATTTGAAAAGTGCTCTGTTTTTATTATGTTTTCATATTTACTATAGTTTCATGCTCCTCAGATATTATTCACACTGTAAAATAGAGCAACAACTACAACAGTGTAGGGCCATTATTGGTATAAATAAATAAATAAATAAATAAATAAAGAAGCAGGAGGAGGAAGCACAATATTTAGAGAAAAAAAACAGAATTTTCTCAGTTAGTCATACATTTTTTAGAAGAAAAAAAACTTGGATATTCTCTGAGATTTAAGTGTTAAAGAGAAAAATCACAAATGTACCAGAATTTTTGGAAATTTTCTAGTAAATTTGAGATGTTTTTTCTTGTATACTAACTGCTAACTTTGAAATTAGTTTTTTTTTTGTCAATGTACAATTTTAATCTAAAAACTTAAATCTAAAATACCTCCAATGGCCCTAATACGGCGTCATATGTAACCTTGTGTAAAAATGAATAAGAGTTGGAGCCTGATAAAGGTTGCACAGGATTTGAAAAGTGCTCTGTTTTTATTATGTTTTCAGATAATAATGTAGTTTCAGAAGACAAAAGTGCAGCTGCATGTTGTACACGGAAGGTGTGGTCTTATCTGTTCCAACACATGAGGCCACTGAGGAAGTGTAGTTGCTACTGCGAGGCAGTTACACTATACATAAAAACCAATCCATACCTTACTTCCACTTAATCTCCACAGTATGTTGACTAATAAACAATACAGTACATTTCTGGAGATATTACTTTTAACAGTGTAAAAAAGTGTTTTTTCAGCATTTCAGTGTCTGAGTGTCTCCAAAAGCTCCAAATCCAGACTTGTTCACTCCATCCAGACTAGAAAACAAAGCAGCTTGGAGCCCCTTTACCTCTAAAATTCTGGCTGTAAACTCCATGATGCCAGTTTCAGTTTGATGATGATATACCAAGTAAAACTGGAGTCAAGCTCAAATATATTTAGTATAAAATTATAGAACTAGATGTAACCCTCTTATATGTTATATTTGAAATCTATGTTCACAACATTTCAAATTCTTGAGTGAGCATGATAGTGTTTTGAAAGTAAAAAAAAGATTCAAAATCACATTTTATGTTGGACTAAAGGACTAAAAACGACAAGACAAAATAACTAAAAAAGACACAAAATGATCAAAAAAAAGACACAAAATGACCAAAAAAAGACACAAAATGACCAAAAAAGAAACAAAATAACTAAAAAAAACATAACAAAGACCCAAAATGACCACAAAAAGACACAAATGACTAAAAAATGACACAAAATGACCAAAAAAGATACTAAATAACTAAAAGACACAACATGATTAAAAAAGACACAAAATGACCAAAAAATGTCACAAAAAGACACAAAATGACCAAACAACACCCAAAAAACACACAAAATGACCAAAAAAGAAACAAAATAACTAAAAAAAACATAACAAAGACCCAAAATGACCACAAAAAGACACAAATGACTAAAAAATGACACAAAATGACCAAAAAAGATACTAAATAACTAAAAGACACAACATGATTAAAAAAGACACAAAATGACCAAAAAATGTCACAAAAAGACACAAAATGACCAAACAACACCCAAAAAAGACACAAAATGACCAAAAAACACACAAAAAAGACACAAAAAGACACAAAATTACAAAAAAAAAGACACAAAATGACAAAAAATACACAAAATTACTAAAAAAGACAAGACAAAATAACTAAAAAAGACACAAAATGACTAAAAAAAGACACAAAATGATCAAAAAAAAGACACAAAATGACCAAAAAAAGACACAAAATGACCAAAAAAGAAACAAAATAACTAAAAAAAACATAACAAAGATCCAACATGACCAAAAAAATACTAAATAACTAAAAGACACAACATGATTAAAAAAGACACAAAATTACCAAAAAATGTCACAAAAAGACACAAAATGACCAAAAAACACACAAAATGACCAAAATTGTTACGCTAAACACACAAGACACAAATAAAATAGAGTCCCACTAGAATAAAAACCAGAGTTGGATGACAGGATCACACACAATCACAAGATCACATTGATGTTTGTTTTTCTTTGTTTCTTTTTGGTTCAAAATGTTGATCCAGTAAGTCAGAATAAAAAATCAATTATTATTAGGTCATATAGGTGAGGTTGTGCTGAAAAAAATATACCAACATGGCATTTAAACATTTTTTAAGTGGTGTATACAGGCAGGATGGAAAGGATTAAAAAATGGACTAAATAGCCCAAAACTCCATAGAGTTAAAGGGAAGTAGTGAAAACTTCCTGTTTGTTGTTATTTAACAAACAGTGACCCTGCTCACTTCTGTTCCATAGCATGAAGGTTTGAAATTAGAATGAGAAGCTGCAGGGACTGTTTAACATTGTTAACATTATGATAAAGAGCTTATCAGTGTCTTCTCAGTCTTGTGCCCTTCGACATGTCATTAAGTGAATTATCTGTGCATGCTAGGGGGGAAAAACAAGATAATTTACATGTCGTGCTAAAGGTCAGAGGACGTACAGAACTTAATGTCTATGTTTAAACAGATTTTCTGCTGCGCTGCACAGCAGACCGGAAGCTCTGTATCATTATGTTGAGAATGTTAAACAGTCTTGTTTCTTTAACCCTTTGGAGTCTTCGGCTATTTTGTCGGTTATTGAATACTTTTCATTCTGCCACTTAAAAAATCTTTACCATACCGTGGTGATGGTATCAGTTTTTTCAGCACAACCTCACCTTAATGATTTTTTCACTTTGACTTACTAGATCAACAGTTTAAGCCCAAAAGACAAAAAACAACAACAATAAAATCAGATTAAAAAATTACATATATATATTTTAAAATCATTTTCATCCTCAATGAAGAATTTTAAATCAAGTCAAATATGTAAGATCACTTCACATGGGGACAAAAAACTGCCGAGTGCAAATACATAAAGTGCCTGGAATACATGTGCAAATTAGTTTTAGTCATAGGAATAAAGTACATAGATCACATGTGAGTTAAAGTTTCCAACTGTTGAAAATGGTTGCAAATGTTATATGCAAAAGGTAAAAACATTTTTTAAAAACTTTTTATACTAAATATATTAAATCTCTTCTTTTTACTATCACCATCAATCAAAAACTAGGATGTAGTTTAAGCCAATCCTTTAGAGGGAAGCTGACGGTGCTTTGATTTTTTATTTGTGACGTCATGAAGACGTAGAACGAAGAAGGAGTAATGTGCTGGTGCTTTCAAGGAGTATTAATGATGTGGTTCAACATCACTGCAGTTTTCAGAGCTTCAGTTTAAACACGCTTAAACGCTGAAAATCACTTTTTTACACTGTATTTTTTTTTTTTTTTCAGAAATATGTTGTGTTATTTTACATTTTTTTGTAATGTTTTTCTTGTTTTTTTTTTTTACTAAAAAAGTGGAAATGCCATAAAAAAGGTGAATTAATTAATGACAAATATTATCCTTAAAATGGAAGTTGAAATCTGATAGAAATCGTACAAGTTGAGTTAATAACTCAACAGGAAGTGCCAGTCAATTAAAAACGGACTAAATCTATTGTGTTGGATTCATTCAAAATTCTCTTGATTTAGAATTACATACCCATAAAGATTATATTAAATGTGATCAAAATAAGTAGATTCTATCTCAAACATTTTACATAAGAGTTACTTAAACAACTGCCTCAAAATCAAGGACGCATTTATATTTAATAGATTTTATCAAATATATCAAGTAAAATGAAATGACTACAGAATTTATTACAGTGTGCAGAAAAACTTTAAAATTTATTTAAAATAACTTTTTTTTTTACAGTGTGGTTGTTTCGTCCTCTCACTGTGTTAATGCGTTTCCTGCGTGTTCCTGTGTTCCTGATCTAAACTGTGTGTTAATTAGTAACATGCAGGATTATATAAAGCTGTGCTGACGTTCTCCCTGTGGATCGAACTCGGCTGTCTGTTCACATCACTGTTTCCTGTCTGAGCGCCGCCTGCGGCTCTGCGAGCTGATGGGTGGATGTTGGTGGAGCTGCTTCAGATAACCCTTATCACTGCTCCATCTGCACGTGACGGTTGAAATCGTGGCCACAGAGTCCAACAGGGAGTCTGACAGGGAGGAGTTGCTCTCACTGCAACAATCACAGAAACAAGATCAAATACTGTACACTGAAAAAAGTATAACCTTGCTCAAACTAAAAAAAATGATGTCCACATATCACATCTAAAATATTTGACTTCATAGAATCTAAATTGAGTCACTCCTTATGACCGGATTATTTCATGTTGATGCAAACCAGTAGTTCTCAACGTTTTTGAGTCGTGACTCCCAATTTAAAACGCATGTTGTCCGTGACCCCCGCTCACTGAACACAATCTCACACGCACAGTTCAGATCACCCAAAAAAGAAACAAAATGACCAAAAAAAGACACCAAATGACCATAAGAGACACAAAATTACCAAAAGGACACAAAATGACCCAAAAAAAAAGAAACAAAATGACCAAAAAAGACACAAATTGACCACAAAATGATCCAAAAAGACACAAAATGACCAAAAAAAAAAAGACATACACACACACACACACACACACACACACATAATGTGTGAGTGTTGAAGCCTGGTTTTGCTGTTGTAACCATTTTAATAGATTTGATTCGTAGTTTAGAATATAAATAAGTTGATTGGTTTAAGTTTCATTGGTTTAATCAATTTTTCTTAAGTAAAATAATCTTGTTTTTGGATTTAAAGAGCATTTGTTTGTGATTGTTTGCATGAGTGTTGTAATAACAGCTGGTTGTGAAGGCCAGTGCTTGAATTTCACCTTTCAATGTTCCTATTATAATTATTAATATTTTAGAATATTGATATTTCTTTATAGTGAACACCCCTTTTATGAGACTATTTTTCACAGCTTGGTTATTGGTCCCTGTTCACAGGGTGGTGCCCCGATATTAATAACTGATTATGAATAATTTAATTAACATTAATAATTATTACAGTTAAATATTATTATTAAATATTAATTTTAATATTTAATATTTGCCAATATCAAACTTGCTCCTGCCATTCCCAACAAACCCCAACACTGCCGGTAGACTGTGAGCTGAAACTATAGCGCAGCCAGAGTCAGAACATGCTGCAGAAAAACGTTGCAGAAGCACAACTGAGCATTTTAGTCTCAAAGTAGAGATGCTAGAGAGCTAGCCCGGCTAGCTCTCTAGCATCATGTTAATACACTTTGAGGTGTTTTTTTTAACCTTTGCTAAAAAAAAGGGTTAATGCATTAAATTGGACATGGAAACTTCTGGAAAAGCCAAAACTTTAGAGAAAACTGACAGCTGGGCTCCATGCTGCTTCGTTTTTACGTTGTGAGGGTTAGCCTGGCACGTTTCCTCCACACTGTAAAAAATGTTTGTAGAAATTACATTAAAACACTGTCAAATTACATCAGAATTAGGGCGTAAATTAAAAATTGTACACTTTTAATTAAATCAAAGAATAGCACAAAACTTTTACTTTTTGCTGTCATTAACTGTGGGAAACACATCTGTGGTTTAGTTTCTATGGTTTAATGCTGTTTGAATTTGGTCGTGGATGAAGAAAAAATTATTTATCTTCATGGTTTGACCTCTGTAAATGTGAGTGCTGCACGTCACTCCAAGCGACATGTGATTACACCCACGACTACAAAATGCACAACAACAATAAAACAGTTTCATGCTCCTCATATATTATTCACACTGTAAGACACAAAATGAGAAGACAAAATGACCAAAAAAAGACAAAAATAACTGAAAAAGACACAACAAAAGACACAAAATGACCAAATAAGACACAAAATGACATCACAAGATCACATTTATGTTGGTTTTTCTTTTTTCTTTTGGTTCAAAATGTTGATCCAGTAAGTCAGAATAAAAAATCAATTATTATCAGGTCATATAGGTGAGGTTGTGCTGAAAAAAAAAAAAAACAATATGGCATTTTAACATTTTTAGGTGTATACAGGCAGGATGGAAATAATTCAAAAATGGACTAAATAGCCCAAAACTCCATAGAGTTAAAGGGTAAATAAAAGCATGTAAATGCTGGAGGTGAAGTAGTTACGAGGACACCGTCAATTGGATTTTGGCGTCTGCATTAACCATAATTTAAAGGTCTGAAGTGATGTTATTCGTACGCAGATTGAAGAGGTTGGGCTGTTAATCCACAGTGTCTGGTTGACACAGTGATGAAACATTCTGCATTGTGCTTTCTCTAAAGCCTGTGTTGTGTCTCTGTCAGTGTGACACTGAGGGACTGAAAGCAGTAATTGCTTCAACAGGGAGAAGTCCCTCCTTTCTGTTTAATTGGAGTCTTTGTTGTTAAAGGTCAGAGCGTTGCCTGCGGGGACAGCAGTGTTGCTCTTTAAATAAACCTTATCTCTTATTTTAAATAGGTTTTTAAATGTCTGCTCACTCGCTACGTTTACCCGCTCACAAATCGTTATATTAATCAGTGACAGAAAAATAGCTCTTCATTTCAGAGTAAACAAACCAGCTTGTGTTTCATAACGAGGTGAGTTTGTGTGTGGTATTCTATGAGAGAAATGTTTTGTAAAATGTTGAGAATTGCTAGTTCCCTTATAAATCCAGACCCAGTGCACTGTAAAAAATGTCTTTAGATTTTACGGTGAAAAACTGCTAAACCATGACAGTAAAAGGCCGTAAAATGATAAATGGGTTAATTCAGTTTCACTAACAATGAAACACTGTAAATGTATATAGCAGCCGAAACAGTATTTTTTTTTTTAAAAACATTAAAAAAAACAAAAAAACATTACTCCACTGTAAAATACACACTGGCACCGTGTTTGTAACAAAAATATACTGTAATATATATATATATATATATATATATATATATGTATATATATATATACAAGCCATCACTGTAATTTTTGCATTTATTTTTTGTAAAAATACTTTTTCTCACTGTTGAATGTCAAAGCACCATATGTCTAACAAAAATATACTGTAATATTTAATGGTAAAATATTTAATTTATGCATCATTTATAAAGTATTTTCTTGTCAATACAGTTTTTTACTGTAAAAACAACAGTTTTTTTTCACAGTGTGTGATATATCACGCAGAATGAAGAGACGACCACAGCATGGTTGTTGTCTGCCGAACATAGTTTGTCTTGACTTATATACCATGAGGTGCTCACATATACAATAGATAGTGAACTAATACAATAACAGAAAGTCGTAAACCAAAGGCCCTCAGGAAACAAACTGCTCTTTAATCTGCATTCAAATAGTATGACTTTGACCTTCAAATCAAATGCAATACAAATACCAAAATCCAATTTTGTGTGGAAAATGCCACAAAATGTTGCCAGATTCTGCAATTTTCTGCTCAAAATATCACCTGAAAGACGGATTATTTAGAAAAAAGATCGCTGAGGTGCACTGCAAAAAAAGAAATGTTGGGTGAACTCAAAATTTCAAGGCAACAAACTTTTTTGCAATGTCCATATAGAATATAAACGTAAAATATATCTTTTTGTGATTATAGAATCTTACTCTAAGTAGGACAGAGAAAGTTTAAGCAGATAATCATAGTTTTAAAACAATATTAACACATGATCATTGTATCAAAGCATCTTGCATGATTAATCTATAAATGCACAGAAATAGGGTACATACATAGTGAATTACGCATGCATAGATAGTGCCGTTTGTCACACAGAGACAGACAACAGAGACAGAATAAGAGACAGAATAACAGATTATTTCTAACAGGTCTACACATGTGTAGAACCTGATATTGTAATAAATTCCCGATAATGTAATAACCCCGATAATGTAATAAAAATCTGCACTTGAGTCCATTGAAAATGTAATAAAACTTGATAATGTAATAACCTCCCTTTAATGTTATACTTTATTACATTATTGGTAAAAAAAAGTGGATTACATTATTGGGAAATGCACTTTATTACATTATCGGGAAGTTATTACATTATCAGGTTTTATTACATTTTCAATGGACTCAAGTGCAGATTTCTATTACATTATCGGGGTTATTACATTATCGGGAATGTATTACATTATCAGGTTCTACACACATGTTTTTGCCTGATATGCGGTATTGTGTTGATATTAATCAATATTTATTTTCTAATAATTTCTGGCTTGGCAAACCAGTCATACACCCCGTTCACCAGCTTTTCTCTGCTGAGACCAGAGTCCTCTCCAACATATTCCTAAACATGGGTACATTCCAGCAAGTATAAATTAAATATCAAGACCTCCGTGACCACAATACTGCCGCCTCGGCCCGGTAGAATAGCCGCCGTATCGGGTATAGATGGTCAAAAAGTGGTGCTCTGTGATTGATGTACATATTAAATGATTCATGAAGCCATGTGTGTTCATACGTCTGTTCTGAGGTTTTACAAGTCAAAGCAAGAAAGAATGAATGTTTAATGTGTTTGAGCATGCCGGCTCCAGATTATACGAGTCTTTAATTATCTTCCACTGAAGGAGCAGATAACCAGTTGCCATGCCCAACCACCCCGTGGTTACCGACTGATTCACTCATATCTGAAGGAACCTGACCGGTCTGTGTGGACGTCCTGTTGTGAAGCTGTACAGTGTGTGATGTGATAATATAGATTCACCTGTCAGAGACGTCTCGGCGTCTCTTGGGGGTTGTCATCATAGCAACGGGTAAAGCACTGCACTATGATTGGCCAGAAGGATCAGATAGAGATGGGCGCTGCATTTATGTATCAGATGAACCTTTAAGGAATGTGTGAGTGTTAGTGGTGCATCTCTCTGTTATTATTCCCCTTCTGTCACTTGTTTCTGACACTGAGAGGAGATTAACATGCTACATAGCAGCAGAGGCTTTCAGCTTCAGTCTGCACGAGATAGTTCTTTTAGATGCTGCAGAGGCAACAATCTGAAGATACTGACCATGTTCAGTGTCAAGAGCTGTTCCCTTTGACCTCAATATATCTGAATGAAAATTGACTCTATGGGTATCCACGAGTCTCCTTTTTACAGACATGTCCACTTTATGTTAATTATCCAAGTCTCCTCTTTAGAGACATGCCCACTTTAAGTTAATAGCCCACAAGTCTCCTCTCTACAGACATGCCCACTTTATGCTGATATTCCACAAGTCTCCTCTTTACAGACATTCCTACTTTATGCTGATAACACACAAGTCTCCTCTCTAGAGACATGCCCACTTTATGCTGATATCCCACGTGTCTCCTCTTTACAGACATGCCTACTTTATGCTGATAACCCACAAGTCTCTTCTCTAGAGACATGTCCACTTTATGTTAATCACCCAAGTCTCCTCTTTAGAGACATGTCCACTTTATGCTGATAACCCACAAGTCTCCTCTCTAGAGACATGCCCACTTTATGTTAATCACCCAAGTCTCCTCTTTAGAGACATGCCCACTTTATGCTGATAACCCTCAAGTCTCCTCTCTAGAGACATGCCCACTTTATGCTGATAGCCCAAGAGTCTCCTCTTTACAGACATGCCTACTTTATGGACACTACGGCAAGGCATATTATTTTCCTTTAAATTAAACACCAAATTCCTAAAAGAAAATTAAAGTAGATATTTAAAGAGTATGTTGTCACGTCAACAATTGCTCTAATTTACAGTTGAATAAAGGTTTTATGACTCATCTTCAAGTATAAAGTGAATAATAACAGCTATGTTATCAGTTGGAGTTTTGTAACATGTGTGATGATAATGCCTTTTTATGACTGTGTTGTGTAATTAGTCGCTGACAGGTGAAGGACCTTGAAATGCAATAAAAGACGTGAACCTGCAGTGAACAAGCTGACACATACGGATTGCATAATTACAAACATGCTGCTGAAGTTTTGCTGTTTTTTTTTACTCTTTCCACAGAGATCTCTGTGTGTCATTGTGTCCTGAAAAACCCCTACAAAGCCCTGTTTTTAATCCTGTGAGATCAAGGCGAGGGGATTACTCTGGCTGATTGTTGTGTCACACTCTCTGAACTCCCATAGGACATATTTACATCAGGCTGAGATTTCACTGTGTCAGCTCACACTCACACAGCTGGATCTAAATAAAGGATAAAAAATGAGTAAATAAATAAATAGACAAATAAATGTAGAAATATATGTATTCAAAAAATAGATGGAAATGTATTTTGTTTAATTTTTACTTTTTCCACATGTATTTATTTATTTATACATGCGTACCCAGAGATAAATGAATAAATGTAGAATATTTATTTATTTATTTATTTATTTATTTATATCTGTAAGACTTTTGTCACCCAACAATGTCAAAATGCTTGTTTTTTATAGTAAAACTTAAAAAAATGAATGTAAAAGAAATCATTAAAAAAAGTCTGGCAGCAACAGTTACCAACAATGTCATATTAAAGTAAAAAAAATATATATATTTGTTAAATACATATATTTACTGCTTATTATCTGTATTTTAGAGAAAATATCTTTTAAAGAATTAAGTCACTTTTAAAGATGATGGTTAATTTTTTTTTTTGCTTTGTGTTATATCAAAAAAAGGCTTGTTGATTTTTGTAAATGAAGAATAATATTGATGTGTTCCCGGTGAAACCAGACTGACTTTAAAATAGGTAATAATAACTGATGAAACCAGCTTCCGGTGTGTGTATGTGGAGTTTCCAAGACAGTCTGACCTCATCATGTTGCACATGCTCAGTAGAGTCTGACCGAGTGCTGCACAGGACTATAAGATGATTAGAGTAATGAGCTTTCAGCAGAATCTTTAAAGGCCAGAGATCTCTGTGTCATGATGCACTGCTGTTAGTTACACATACAACACATCAACACACAACTAATATCAACAAATGTCAATCAAAATGTCTTTTGAGCAGAATAACACAGCGAAAGAAAATAAAAAAAGCAGATTTTTTTCTAATAAATTATTTTTGAGGGGGGAGTCTGCTTCACATATTTCACATATTGAATTTTTTCTAAACTTTTTTTATTAATTTAAACAAAACACAACATAAATCACCAATGGACAAACACAATAAAAAAAAGGAAAGGAAAGAAAAGAAAAGAAAAAGAACAACAATAACAAAATCACAAAACCAACCTAAATAAATAAAACAACAATCATAAATAAGAACTTTAACACATTAAATAACATTAAAACTAAGGGTGCACCGATTGCAATTTTCTCGCCGATCACCGATCACCGATTTTTAAAAAGCCTGACCTGCCGATACCGATTTTTTATAACTCTGAACTAACTGAACCTTCAATGTTTGAATCTTATTTTATTGAAAAACAACAACACATCAGTATTTTTCTTTATCAAATAAAGGAAATCACAATGCCTGAGGTAGTTAATAAAAATACTGAACTTAAAATAAATAGCAACAATTTACAGGACAAACTAACAAAAGAACTGCAACCATAAATAAAGTGTCCTGAGTTTTTGGTTTCGTTATAGTGCAACATACATACAACTAGGGATGGACATCGATTTTCGAATATTTGAACAGTCATTAAATGAAAAAATCGAATAGTTCATCATATCTGGAAGGAAAAAAAGTTGTATTACTGGTGCCTTCCACACGGGGGCAGCGTAGCATTTGATGATACAGTGTGGCGGCTAGATGCCAAACTGTAGAAGAAGAAACAGAGTGTCCGGTGCTTGTTGTAAACAAACGGAGATCGCTAAGTGAACACCTCCTGCAGCAGCAGCACACACACACTGTACTGTTACAGAGCTAACTGTAGCTAACTGCCGCTAACTGCCGCTAACAGCGGCTCTTCTTAATGAGCCGGCCTCTGGCTCGTTAGCGGCTTGTTAAGAAGAGTAAGAAGGAGTCGCTGGGTTTGTCTCCAGTCGCTATCTTGAAAAATAGTTGCTAAATTTAGCAACAAAGTTGGGAGCACTGCTTCTCCGGTGGGGGGTTATTATCGAGGTAGATAAGATCGGTTTGACGTAAAAGAATCGGCCGATCGCCGATCCCGCAAAATTAAGGAAATCGGCACCAATCGATCGGTGCACCCCTAATTAAAACTCAACTCGACACAAACAAAGATCAAACATAATTACCACATAAAACATACAGTATTTCAGTAAACTTAATAACCTAAGAGAAAATAATAAAGGGTTAAGTTAAATGCCAACCTTCCACTTCAATAAACCTTTCCCACCTTTCCAAATACCGTCCAACATCACCATTCCTATTAGCAATATAACCTTCCAAAACAAAATAACGTTTAATAAGCATCCTAAATTGATTGAAGTTCAAAGAATCTGCATTGACAGCTTTAAAAATAAATCTTTTCCCCAACAAGATAATTAAATTAATAATATAACTGCTTGTCTCTGTAACATCACCTAGTATAACAGAAAAGAAATCACATTCAAAACTCAACTTCATTGCAGTACACCTTCTCTGAACCTCCCTCCAAAAGACAGAGACAACATGACAATACCAAAAAAGATGTAGCCTATTATTGATTCAGGGTCCATTGTATTGTTGTATTTTTTCTAAACTCTTTATTTTTGTACACGTTTTCAAAAACACGTTGAATATTTAAGATAATTTTTAAAGTTTAACTGGAAAGTTCAAACACTGATGAAAATGCCTGTTTATTGTTCATTTTGGCAGCCACAGACTTCCGTACACATTAATCATTTTTTCATTTCCAGCAATTTTTTTTACTGCTGCTGGGAATCCACCAGTAAATAAGTGTTTCTATTCTCTGTTTCAAAGAAATGGATGGTGTGACTTTTATGAATGCACGGACTTTCTCATTGCGATTAGCTTTGGACGATGTGATGGTGGACAGGAGGGGGACTTGTGTCTCATGACGCTGCAGGCAGATCACACTGATGCCCTTTAAATTATATCCATGTCAAGTTGTTCTGCTGCTGGTCTCTCCTCAGACCTGAGCCCTGTACAACGAAACTGGATTTGAGGGTTAGCGAGGTCACTTCAGCTCTAACCCTGGGTTTTTGGTATCACTAAAGTGCTTCTCTTTTAATCTGGCTAGATTACCATGGCATCTCATGCTGAGAAGCTAACCTTGTCGGGACCAGGTTATGTTATAGAGATCAGCATCTTTAAAAGAACCTCCTACTGACCAATCAAGGCCATCACCCTTTGGAACAATCTATGGAGCAATCTGGAACCAGAATTTCCTTTGAGATTACTACTGTTCTATCGTATCTTATTTTATCTTATCTTATGCTTTTTGGAAGATTCTGTGGACCTTGGTGCACAGATAGTGCGAGGGTCTCTGAGGAGAGCAAGAGTTTTTAAAGTCTGTCAAAACCTGTTAGAATCCCTGAAGAATATTTATATGAGAAAAACAGATTCTCAGCAGGGGGAGTTAAATATGAATGTAAACATGTTGAGTTGTAACGTTACATTAATATCACCAAACTGAGCTGTGCAGGTACATTAGAGTGACTGTATGTTACATAGTTACAGTTACAGTAGAGTTACTGTATGTAACATAGTGACAGTTACAGTAGAGTTACTGTATGTTACATAGTTACAGTTACAGTAGAGTTACTGTATGTAACATAGTGACAGTTACAGTAGAGTAACTGTATATTACATAGTTACAGTTACAGTAGTTACTGTATGTAACATAGTTACAGTCACAGGAGAGTTACTGTGTGTTACATAGTTACTGGTACAGTGGAGTTACTGTATATAACAAAGCTGCAGTTACAGTAGTTACTGTGTGTAACATAGTGACAGTTACAGTAGAGTGACTGTATGTAACATAGTTACAGATACAGTAGAGTTACCATATGTAACATAATGACAGTTACAGTATAGTTACTGTATGTAACATAGTTACAGATACAGTAGAGTTACTGTGTGTAACATAGTGACAGTTACAGTAGAGTTACTGTATGTTATATAGTTACATTTACAGTAGTTACTGTATGTAACAAAGTGACAGTTACAGTCGAGTTACTGTATGCTATATAGTTACAGTAGTTACTGTATGTATCATAGTTACATTTACAGTAGAGTTACTGAGGTAACATAGCTGCAGTTACAGTAGAGTTACTGTGTGTTATATAGTTAGGGCCTCGGGGCAATCGCACCGAGCACTGGTCCCATACAGCAATAGCTGTAGGGACCAGTGCTTCATCCCGCTACCAGTCCTACAACTTGAAGAGTTGCAGGACAAATTGTATATCAAAACATGCGGTTTGATAGGGATCGGTGTGCTATTACTTTTCTTGACAGAATACAATTTTTTTGTGCCCAAAATTTTGCATTGAAATGAATGGGACGGCCGACAAAAATGAGCGAAAAAGAACAATAATTGGAGATATTTAAACATCTACTTCTCAGGCATAATTTTACCTAGAGACTCCATTTAAACTTTAAACAGTAGACACAAGTCTTGTGTATCGGTGTATTAATCCACGTTTCGATAGGTCATATAGTTTTTTATCAATCCCTGTTCAATGACCATGATCATTTTTGGAGAAATTCTGAGATTATAATGGGTGTGTATTGCACGGAATGTTCTTATCACAGTGTGTGACATCATCGCCAGAGTGTAGAGGGAGAGAAACAATTGTCAAAAAATAAGTTTGAAAACTGCGCTCCAGGCCGCAAATTCCACTCTACAGAAATAATTTATACATACAAACGTAGGAAAATTTGTCTTCTCCCTCACAATCCTCTGGTAAAGCTGTCAGAGTTATAGTTTGGGCGTAGGATGCACAGATGTGCCACCAACACGCACCAACAGCCTCATTGGCTCCCATATTAAAAACGCAGGAAGATTTCTGAGCTGTCTGAAATTTAACAGTTTTTTTAGATCGCTCTAACAAAGCTATTTTTTCATTTTTCTTAAAAAAAAAACAACATATGTAGACGTTCAGGAAGAACTCAGGACGCTCAAAGTGAAGTCGGATCAATGATAGGTATTATGGTTTTGCCAAAAATGCTTTCTGTTCGAGGCCAGAAATTCGCACGCACGCACACGCACACGCACACACACACACACACACACACACACACACACACACACATTTTGAGGTTGAAGGGCATAGGTTGCTGTATCAATAAATACTTGAAAAGGAATGCTTGTTGTAAGTGTGCTCCTTGTATATAATATAGTATCATAACATTACTAGTATTAATTGTTTGAAATCTCGGAATAATCTCATCATAGTGTACACACACCGGCAATAGCCCCCGTGGCCCTTTCAGAATTTCCCCAGAGGAAATTTTCTAGTTACAGTAGTTACTGTGTGTAACATAGTTACAGTTACATTGTAGTTACTGTATGTTATATAGTTACAGTAGTTACTGTGTGTAACATAGTTACAGTTACATTGGAGTTACTGTATGTTATATAGTTACAGTAGTTACTGTGTGTAACATAGTTACAGTTACATTGGAGTTACTGTATGTTATATAGTTACAGTAGTTACTGTGTGTAACATAGTTACAGTTACAGTGGAGTAACTGTTTGTAAAATAGCTGCAGGTGCAGTAGAGTTATTGTGTGTAACATAGTTACAGTTACAGTAGAGTTACTGTATGTTATATAGTTACAGTTACAGTAGTTGCGGTATGTAACATAGTGACAGTTACAGTAGAGTTACTGTATGTAACACAGTTACAGGTACAGTAGAGTTACTATGTGTAACATAATTACAGATACAGTAGTTACTGTATGTTTTTTAGTTGTTCTGCCATATAATTGACAAGAAAATACTATAGATAGATAGATAGATAGATAGATAGATAGATAGATAGATAGATAGATAGATAGATAGATAAGTGCATAGCGACTGTATGTAATGAGCCAGACTATTATTTGTTATTGTACAGTGTGATGGCATGTGGCAGGAAATATTTGAGACTTTAAAAATGTTGCATAAATTAAAGATTTTACCATTAAATATTACAGTATATTTATGTTAGAGATATGGTGTTTAGTACATTTAACAGTAAGAAAAACTATTTTCACAAAAAATAAATGCAAAAATGATGGCTTGTAGACATTTTTTACAGTGCAGAGCCTGAAGAGGAAAGCTGGGGTTAACCCTTTATCGGGCGAAGAACTATATTTGGTAACTTCAGTGGATATCAAAATGGGGTCCCCATGTCTCTCTGTGAGGTCGTAGAACCAAAGGGATTTCTTCCAGCTAATCAGCAAACATCAGGCTACGTTACTAGATTAAAGTGGCAAATCTGCGCGAAAAAAGTCACAGATTTACGAGAAAGAAGTTAAAAAAACAAACTTTTTTTCTCACAGATTCACCACTTAAAATCTCATAAATCTGCGCATTTTTTTCCTCTTAGATTTGCCACTTTGATCTCGTCAACTTTTTTACCGTTAATTTGAGTTTTTTTCTCACGACTTTGTAACTTTTTTTCCCGTTATTTGAGATTTTTTTCTCATAAATTTGTAACTTTTTGACCATTAATTTGAGTTTTTTTGTCATAAATTTGTAACTTTTTTCTCAAAATATTACCCCCCTCCCAGGGGTACATATGTTTTTTACGCATTCACGCAGTATGTAATATCCTCCAATATTCTCTAGGGTTGAAATTTGGAATTTGCAAGTATTTCAATGAGTGTCCTATTAAAGGTTAACTGAGAAAGTTGATATCCACCTTCATGATACCATTCATCTGTGACTGCAGTTGTTAGGCTTATTGAAGCGAGATAACGAGAAGATATCCTGGGTATGTTTAACTCGCTCCATAGTACAGGGCTCTGGTCTCACCTGTGTTTGTGTTTGTGGCTGCAGGGAAACGGGAGGCTGCAGGCTGCAGGATGCTGTGGCTGCTGCTCTGTCTGCTTCCAGCAGCGGTCTGCAGCCGACTGGCCATGCAGGACGTCGCCTATGCAGAGACACACGGCCATGGTGAGTAAATCATCAGTCTGAATGGAGAACAAAGAGCTTGTGAGGACCTTTAATAATAAACTATGAAGGACGTACACTGCACTCTAAAAATTCCTATAGATTTTACAGTGAAAAACTGCTAAACCATGACAGTACCGTACAGTACATGACCCAACATTTTTCTTGAGGGACCCACATTCTTACCATTGTAAACTTTGGCGACCCCCTCACTGTGTTATGGGACAGTGGTACAGTCTTAAATTTGTTAGCCACCTGCGGTCCACATAGTATCTCAGCCATTTTAATGCAAGCTGGTTTAATCAGTGTACAAAAAATAAATGGAAGTTCTATATTTTTACATTTATTTTCTTATTTAGGTATTTATTTGTTAATTTATTTCTACATTTTCATTCTTTTTTTTCAATTTATTTTTACATTTCCATACGTATTTAATTACTTATATTGATATTTATGTGAGAATTATTTCATTTTATCTGTGTCACATAAAATGTGCCCAAAAATAAAGCACTAAACAGATCTTGTTAAAAACATTCAATTCTGCTCCTCAGTGACTTTGTGAAGCCAGTCACTGAAAATCTGTTTACACAGAGCTGAGAGGAGAGGACAGGAGAGGCTGGAAACATGGAAATAGTTCAATATGTAGCATATGTGGAGAAAACCTTTTTCTCCTCAACATTTGGAACACTTGGGAAAGTGTTGTATATATAAATTCCATTTCATTTAAATTTAAACAATGGAAATATCAGAGAAATTAAATTTGTTTTTTAAGATTATTAACTATTATTCTGCACAAAAGACATTTGTCTTCTTGGTGATCATAATATTCACAAGAGCATTGGAATGAAATTAATTTGTCATACATAATTCACTCTGTAATTGACAAATTACTCCATGTTCTTGGAATTCAGCTTCTCCGCAGTGAAATTATGTGCTACATAATATTGGTCTTGCCTTATGTTACCATAGAAACGGACCGTTCAGTAGTAATTTCCCTGTGGCACAAGAAGGTGCAATGCACTTCCTGTCTGTATTTTTTCCTTCTGTCATCACATTTCTATATAATATTAAATAAATGTTTGAATACTGAATTCTGACCAGATGCCCAATTAACAGGATATGAAACATTTCCAGATTTGAGCTGATATCAGCCTCACGCTTCTTCTTTAATAATCACATAGACATATACATTATGATCATTTTCGAAATCAAACGTGAGCAGCTGATGTTGTGCATCAAAGACAAGGACAGGAACTCTTGTTCTGTTTTTGAAGTTCTTTTAATTCAGCCCACATCGTGCTGGAAGCTTGGTGTTAAAGATTTGTAGGCGGGTATTCTGTGCCAAAACATTAACATTCATCGCAAATGCATAAATTGCAGTAAATGTGAAGCTGCAGCCAACGGTCAGTTATCTAAGCTTAGCATAAAATCAGGCTCCGTCCAAATAATTTTGTGCCTCGTTGTGGTTGTTTTGAGTCTCTTTTTGATGGTTTTAAATCTTTTTGTAATTGTTTTGAGTGTCTGTGGTTGTTTGAGAGTCTTTTTGCAGTTGTTTGAGAGTCTTTTTGTGGTTGTTTTGTGTCTTGTCGTATGTGTTTAGATTCTTTTTGCAGTAGTTTTGTGCCTCTTTGTGGTTGTTTAAGTCTCTTTGCTGTTGTTTTGTGTCTCTTTGTGGTTGTTTTGAGTATCTTTTTGGTGGTTTTGAGCCTTTTTGTAATTGTTTTGAGTGTCTGTGGTTGTTTGAGAGTCTTTTTGCAGTTGTTTGAGAGTCTTTTTGTGGTTGTTTTTTGTCTCTTTGTGGTGGTTTTGAGTCTATTTGTAATTGTTTTGAGTCTTTTTGTGGTTGTTTTGTGTCTTGTCATATGTGTTTAGATTCTTTTTGCAGTAGTTTTGTGCCTCTTTGTGGTTGTTTAAGTCTCTTTGCTGTTGTTTTGTGTCTCGTTTTTTGAGTATCTTTTTGGTGGTTTTGAGCCTTTTTGTAATTGTTTTGAGTGTCTGTGGTTGTTTGTGAGTCTTTTTGCAGTTGTTTGTGAGTCTTTTTGCAGTTTTTTGAGTCTTTTTGTGGTTGTTTTGAGTCTCTCTGTGGTGGTTTTGAGTCTATTTGTATTTGTTTTGTTTATTTGTAATTGTTTTGAATCTCTTTATGGTTGTCTTGAGTCTCTTTGTTGTTGTTTTGAGTCTTTTTGCTGTAGTTTTGAGTCTTTTTGTGGTTGTTTTGAGTCTCTTTGTGGTTGTCTTGTGTTAGGGCTAGCGGGGAGAGGCTCGAGCGCACAACACAGGAGGCAGAGTTTAGTGGAGTTCAGGGTTTTATTTGCAGGGTGATGTGGAGGGGAAAGGCTGGGTGAGCTGGAGGTGAGCTGGAGGTGAGCTGGAGGTGAGCCGGAGGTGAAGAGCAGGTGAGGTGACTGGGCTGGTTGACGGACAGGCAAGCCAGATCAATGCTGGAGAGGGGAGATCTGTGGGAAGAGAGGTTGAACATGAGTTGGAGCAAGGCAAGGGGGCAAAAAGGTCTCCGCTGGTTGCCAGGGCCACCAACCGCACAGACCGGTCCACAATGGTGAGGATGACTGAGTCACCCTGGGACAGGGGGAGACCAGTCACAAAGTCGACCGCGATGTGGGACCATGGACGACTGGGCACGGGAAGGGGCCGCAGCAGACCAGACGGCGGCTGGTGGGACGCCTTGCTGCGGGCACAAGTGGGGCAGGCTGAGACGTACCCCCGGACATCCTCTGCCATAGTAGGCCACTAGAACTGTCGGCGCAGGAAGGACAGGGTACGTCGGGCCCCCGGGTGGCAGGCAAAGCGGCTGGCATGACCCCACTGGATTACCGTGGCTCTGACGGCCTCCGGGACGAAGAGACGGCCAGGTGGACCAGTCCCAGGGTCGGGCTGGGTGTGCTGAGCCCTTATGACCGCTGCCTCGATGTCCATGGTAACCACTCCGATGACCCGGGAGGAAGGAAGGATGGTATCTGGAGTGGTAGGCTCCTCCCTTGCCGCATGACACCGAGACAGAGAGTCAGCCTTATTGTTCAGGGAACCCGGGCGGAACGTGATGGTGAAGTCGAACCGCCTGAGGAACAGGGCCCAGCGTGCCTGGCGGGAGGTCAACCTCCTGGCCGACCTGATGTACGTCAGATTCTTGTGGTCTGATAACACGATGATGGGGTGCTCTGCACCCTCCAGCCAGTGCCGCCACTCCTGGAATGCCTCCACAACAGCCAGTAGCTCCCGGTTACCAATGTCGTAGTTGGTCTCAGCGGGGGAGTAGCGATGGGAAAAGAAGGCACAGGGGCGCACCTTCTGGTCAGCAGACCGCTGAGAGAGGACACCGCCCACGCCCGTGTCTGAGGTGTCCACCTCCACTATGAAGGGCTTCGCGGGGTCCGGGTTGACCAGGATCGGTGCAGAGGTGAAGCGCCTCTTCAGGTCGGCGAAGGCAGTACTGGCCCCTGGTGTCCAGGCAAAAGGTCGCAGAGAGGAGGTGAGGACAGTGAGGGGGGCAGCCACCCGACTGTAGTCCCGGATGAACCGGCGATAGAAGTTGGCGAAGCCGAGGAAGGACTGCAGCTGCTTGCAGGAGGTAGGCTGTTCCCAGTCGACGACTGCCCGGATCTTCTTAGGGTCAGGCCGGGTCCGTCCCCCCTCCACAATGAGTCCCAGAAATTCCACGGAGGGAGCGTGGAAGATGCATTTCTCAGCCTTAATAAAAAGTCGGTTCTCCAAGAGACGCTGGATGACGAGGCGGACATGCTGGACGTGTTCTTCAGAGTTTCTGGAGAATACCAGGATGTCATCCAGATACAGAACCACAAAGATGTCCAACATATCCCTCAGCACGTCGTTCATCAGGGCCTGGAAAACCGAGGGGGCGTTGGTTAGACCGAAGGGCATCATTAAGTATTCATAGTGGCCACGGGAGGTCTTGAAAGCCGTCTTCCACTCGTCCCCCTCACGGATCCGGACCAGATGGTATGCGTTCCGTAGGTCCAACTTGGTGAACACCGTGGCACCGAGGAGGGGCTCGAAGTTGGAGCTCATAAGGGGGAGAGGGTAGGTGTTGTGGACGGTGATGGAGTTGAGCTCACGGTAGTCAATGCACGGCCTGAGGGACCCATCCTTCACAAAAAAAAATCCCGCTGCCACCGGGGAGTGAGAAGGTCGGATAAGCCCCTCGGCCAGGCTCTCGGAGATGTACTCATCCATGGCGGCCTTCTCTGGAGGGGCAAGGTTGTACAGGCGGCTGACCGGGTGTTTGCTGCCAGGGCGGAGCTCAATGGCACAGTCATAGGGCCAGTGCGGGGGCAGGGTGCGTGCACACTCCTTACTGAAGGCCTCCCCCAAGTCGTGGTAGGCCTCTGGCACGGAGGAGAGGTCTGGGGGAGCTGGAGGGGGCTGTGGTGGTGATGACGGGGTATGGGCAGCACGGAGACACCGCGCATAGCAGGCCGTACTCCAGCTGAGGATGCGCCCCTCACCTTAGCTGATATGGGGAATGTGGAGCTCAAGCCAGGGTCGGCCCAGAATGAGGGGAGCTTGGGGAGAATTAAGGACATAGAAGCGGATCATCTCCACATGGTTACCGGAGATGGTCATGGAGAGGTGTCTTCTTTTAGGGCTAGTGGGGAGAGGCTCGAGCGCACAACACAGGAGGCAGAGTTTAGTGGAGTTCAGGGTTTTATTTGAAGGGTGGTGTGGAGGGGAAAGGCTGGGTGAGCTGGAGGGGAGCTGGAGGTGAGCTGGAGGGGAGCCGGAGGTGAAGAGCAGGTGAGGTGACTGGGCTGGTTGACGGGCAGGCAAGCCGGATCACTGCTGGAGAGGGGAGATCTGTGGGAAGAGAGGTTGAACATGAGTTGGAGCAAGGCAAGGGGGCAAAAAGGTCAAAAAGGCAAAAAGGGCAACAGCAACAAACACTTGGCAGGGGGCCTGCGTCTCTACTAGGTACTTGACAGGTAACAATCAGGGAAGATCTGGCGATGACTGGCAGGAAAGCTGGAGTCTTGTAGGCAGAGGGGTTGATTGGAGAGTGGCAGCAGGTGTGCAGTGATCCGGCTGTAAGCTCATTCACCTCGTCAACTCAACCTGTTGCAGCTGTGTCTGTGGAGTGCACGCTGGGAGCGAGCTGAGGTGCTGGGAGTGGATGAGGCCGGAACAGAGGGGTGTGAAGGGGCAGAGGAAGCGGGTGTGGGTGGAGCCGTAACAGTCTTGAGTCTCTGTAGTTGTTTTGAGTCTTTTTGCAGTTGTTTTTGTCTCTTTGTGGTTGTCTTGAGTCTCTTTGTGGTTGTTTGAGTCTCTTTGCGGTTGTTTTGTGTCTCTTTGTGGTTGTTTGAGTCTCTTTGCGGTTGTTTTGTGTTTCTTTGTGGTTCGGTGGGCCTGTTGCCTAGGTTTTATAGTGTTGTTTTATTTCCAAAGGATGTTGTTAGTGAAGTACAGTACTCTGGTCATCTGATATCATTGAATATCATATAATTATCTTATATATATATATATATATATATATATATATATATATATATATATATATATATATATATATATATATATATGTATAGGAATTGTCTCCCTTCTGTTACATTATGTCTATTTGGAAAGGTTGATGCCATTTAACTCTGAATGATTTTCCTGATGAAAACTCAATCTGCAGTTCCGGATGGTGCTCAGGAGCTGCAGTGAATCAGATCGCTGCAGGTTTGTCGGCGCCCAGTGTGCGTCGTTCCTTTTTGTATTTCTGAGAAGTGAAGGGTTTTTTATTAGAAAGTCCCTGCAGAGCGGCTCACTGAGCTTCTTACAGTCATGCACAAGGGTTCTTTTGTTTCCCTGCTGCCTTTAGGTCCCTCCAGCATTCTAACACAGATTACTGTTCGCCGCCCGCTGCCGCCATCTGAAGCAAGCACATGACGTCTTGCTGCTTCAATGTACTCACAAGGATTTTGTCTTTTACATGTTGTCTTTGGCCAACAGACTCACAAGCTCAACTCCCTTCAGTTTTGGACCTTTCATCTGATTCTCACAGTCTTCATCACTCTCAGCCCTTCTTTTCTTTTGTTAACATTTATGTAACAATGGTCTAGTAACACCAATGTATACCGAAAGGTCAATTGACGAAAATGTTTCAATTCAATAACGGTAAAGTCTGGTCCTGCAGTAAACACATCAAAATCCAAAGAATCCATACTGGTTTTAAAGAAAGCCATTGTGAACAGAAAATTTAAGTTGCTTCCAAACTTATGGCCTGTATATATATATATATATATATATAAAAATTGAAAATTTAAGTTGCTTCCAAACTTATGGCCTGTATATATATATACATATATATATATATATATATATATATATATATATATATATATATATATATATATATATATATCTACTCAGTATTTGCATCCTCAGTTCTTCCTGAACGTCTACATATGTTTTGTGAAGAAAAATGAAGAAACAGGTTTTTTAGAGCGATCATAAGAAACTGGTTCCTCTGCTTTCCTCCAGAAATGTTCCTGCCTTTTTTAACATGCATATGTTTCTATGTATAAATTATTTTTGTAGAGTGGCATCTGCAGCCTCGAGCTCAGTTTCCAAATTTATTTATTTTTTATTTTTCTCTCCCTCTCCACTCTAGCGATGATGTCATCACTCTAGCCTCTCCATAGGGTAACATTGGGGGGACTTTTTGGCGTGTTTTTGCAGAATAATTTGAAAATCATTTGCCGAAACCCTTAGAAAAGTCACAGCACACTTGTCATGGCCGAGCTGGTCGATGTGACACCTTTTTAGTGTATGTGCGACCAAAACTCTGGGAGGAGTAGTCGACCGAAAAACAACACGGAACAAACGGAAGAATAACAGTAATAAAAACAAAAAGAATAAGCCCGCTGAATAACAATTGCTTTTGCAAGCAAGCACACAAAATAAAAAGAAGAAATAAGCCCGGTGAATAACTATTAGTGTGCTTTTGCAAGCAAGCACACAAAATTAGGAATAAGACTGGTGAATAGTATATAGTGTGCTTTTTCAAACACACTCAATAAGAATAAGCCCGGTGAATAGTATATAGTGTGCTCTTTCAAGCACACTCAATAACTGTATTAATAATAATAAATGAGCCGTAGGGTTTCAGCCAGAGATCAGTCTCACTTCCACTCGATGAGCATGTCGGTCTGCTGCAGGCAGGACTCTGCTCACTTCCTGCTGCTCTCAGACGCCGATCAATTCTCCACTGCTGGTCTAAATCACTGTCATGGGACCCACAGTGTGTGTGTGTGTGTGTGTGTGTGTTTGTGTTTGTGAGGCACAAACAGATGAAATTAACAGATGGATTTTATGGAAGTGAGTGAGAGGAAAGATGACAGTTGGACAATTGATCTTTTTCTCTCCCCTCTGTGTGATTTTCCCTCCAGCAGAAGTGAAGTGAAGCTGCAGTGGACAACAGTTGTTTGTGTTTTCTGCAGTTTTTTTTCAGATATTTTATATAACACATAAGTCTCCTCTTTGGAGACAGGCTCACTTTATGCTAGTAATCCATAGTTCCAACATGAAACTTTGGCTGTGGGTTATCTTGAGGATTCATGATTTCTCGAAAGAGACAGAGTTGTTTTACCACTTAGAGCACCACAAGCAAAATGCCATTTAGTTCTGCAGTTAGCGGGTGAGCAAATGAAATATTACCTTGATTAACCCTCTGGAGTCACCAAAAGCACTAAAGCATGACTTCTTCATGACATCCGGACTAGAAAACAAAGCAGCGTGGAGCCCTACTGTAAATTTACCTCTAAAGTTCTGGCTGTAAACTCCATGAGGCCAGTTTCAGTTTGATGATGATATACCAAGTAAAATATTCAAAATCACATTTTAAGTTGGACTAAAGGACTAACAAAGACACAAAATTACCAAAAAAAGACACAAAAAAGACACAGAAAGACACAAAATGACCAAAAAGGACACAAAATGACTAAAAAATACACAAAATGACCAAAAAAAGACACAGAAAGATACAAAATGACCAAAAGAGACACAAAATGACTAAAAAATACACAAAATGACCAAAATTGTTACGCTAAGCAAGACACATAAAGTCCCATTAGAATAAAAACCAGAGTTGATGACAGGATCACACACAATCACAAGATCACATTTACGATGGTTTTTCTTTGTTTCTTTTTGGTTCAAAATGTTGATCCAGTAAGTCAGAATAAAAAATCAATTATCATTAGGTCATTTCGGTGAGGTTGTGCTGAAAAAAATATGCCAACATGGCATTTAAACTTTTTTAAAGTGGTGTATACAGGCAGGATGAAAAGGATTAAAAAATGGACTAAATAGCCCACGACTCCATAGAGTTAAAATGACTGAACGAATTCTGGGTTTTGACACAAACTTCTTGTTGTTTTTGGACATTTTCATGTTGAAAAAATAAATAAATATATATATATATATATATAGTATAGAGTATAGAGTTAATATATATGTATATAATGAGAAAATAATTTCCTGAAAGATGAAAAATGACATAAGTAGAAATGCAGTAGAAGAATGATTATAAATAAATGGATAAATGAATGAGATTATACATTTTTTTCATAATTTATAAATGAATAAATACATGTAGAAATAAAATTAAAAAATAAATAGATTTATAAATGAATGAATACATGTAGAAATTTAAAATGAAGTTTGGTAATAACTAAATAGATGATAATGTAGAATTAAATGAATAAATAATGAAATAAATTGTAAAAATATAGATTTTCCATGTATGTTTTGTATGTATTATATTTTTTTATTTATACATTTATTCATTTATTTATAGATTTTTTTATCTATTACTAATTATTACATTTTTCGTAGTTCCAAACCTTTAACCGTTAACCTTTTGAGCTGAGAAATATAACGTGAGAAGTCTCTCACCTGTTTGTAAGTCCCACCTGCTACTATCCAGCGCAGCTGTGGTATTGTCGTGGTGACGAGCTCACACTGACTCTGTTGTTGTTGTTTTTCCCCACAGAGGAGGTTGCCGTGACGACGAGGCCTCACATCTACAACTGCCGTTCGCCAAACATGGAGGACTTTAGCTGCTGGTGGCATCCGCTGCACAACCTGACGGATGGCGAGCAGGTCACCTATGTCCTCACCTACTCCAAAGAGTATGTGCACAACACACACACACCACACACACACACACACACACACACACACTTGTACTTGCACTGTACTGCAGTATCGCTTTGAGGTACTCCATGGTACTGTCTTACATTTAGGAGGGAGAAAAGTGCATTTTTTTTTATCATTTACATTTATTACCCAGCTGCAGTGTGTAATTAAATGTATTATAATAAAGTAAATATAAATAAATATTTTTTTATCGTTGATGTTTTAATTTCATTTTTCTTTTTCTTTATTTTATTAATTATTAATGTATATTTTCTTTATTTTATATTTATATTTACATTTTTATTTTTATTTTTTTCATTACCACAATTAATGCAAAATAAATGCTCTTCTGGATCATGCAAAAAGTTCTGGACAATGTAAAAGTTTCCAGATCCTCTAAATGTTTCTGGGTCATGTAAAAGTGTCTGGGTCCTGTAAAAAGTTCTGGGTCCTGTAAAAGTTTCTGGGTCTTGTAAAAGCTTCCAGATCCTGTAAAAGTTTCTGGGTCATGTAAAAGTGTCTGGATCATGTAAAAAGTTCTGGGTTCTGTAAAAGTTTCTGGGTCATGTAAAAGTTTCCGGATTCTGTAAAAGTGTCTGGATCATGTAAAAAGTTCTAGGTCTTGTAAAAGCTTCCAGATCCTGTAAAAGTTTGTGGGTCATGTAAAAGTGTCGGTCATGTAAAAGTTTCCTGATCCTGTAAAAGTGTCTGGGTAATGTAAAAAGTTCTGGGTCTTGTAAAAGCTTCCTGATCCTGTAAAAGTTTCTGGGTCATGTAAAAGTGTCTGGATCATGTAAAAAGTTCTGGGTCCTGTAAAAGTTTCTGGGTCATGTAAAAGTTTCCGGATTCTGTAAAAGTGTCTGGATCATGTAAAAAGTTCTAGGTCTTGTAAAAGCTTCCAGATCCTGTAAAAGTTTCTGGGTCATGTAAAAGTGTCAGTCATGTAAAAGTTTCCTGATCCTGTAAAAGTGTCTGGGTAATGTAAAAAGTTCTGGGTCTTGTAAAAGCTTCCTGATCCTGTAAAAGTTTCTGGGTCATGTAAAAGTTTACGGATCCTGTAAAAGTGTCTGGGTCATGTAAAAAGTTCTGGGTCTTGTAAAAGTTTCTGGGTCATGTAAAAGTTTCCGGATCCTTTAAAAGTGTCTGGGTCATGTAAAAAGTTCTGGGTCTTGTAAAAGCTTCTGGATCATGTAAGAGTTTCTGGGTCCTGTAAAAAGGTTCTGCGTCATGTGAAAGCCTCTGAGTTCTTTAAAGGTTTCTGGGTCAGTTTGATTTGTCGTGCTTCACCTCAGCGAGAAGCTTTTAACACGCCGATGTCTGAGAGCAGCTTTGAGTTCTGGGTCCTGTAAAAGTTTCTGGGTCTTGTAAAAGCTTCCAGATCCTGTAAAAGTTTCTGGGTCATGTAAAAGTGTCTGGATCATGTAAAAAGTTCTGGGTCCTGTAAAAGTTTCTGGGTCATGTAAAAGTTTCCGGATTCTGTAAAAGTGTCTGGATCATGTAAAAAGTTCTAGGTCTTGTAAAAGCTTCCAGATCCTGTAAAAGTTTCTGGGTCATGTAAAAGTGTCGGTCATGTAAAAGTTTCCTGATCCTGTAAAAGTGTCTGGGTAATGTAAAAAGTTCTGGGTCTTGTAAAAGCTTCCTGATCCTGTAAAAGTTTCTGGGTCATGTAAAAGTTTACGGATCCTGTAAAAGTGTCTGGGTCATGTAAAAAGTTCTGGGTCTTGTAAAAGTTTCTGGGTCATGTAAAAGCTTCCAGATCCTGTAAAAGTTTCTGGGTCATGTAAAAGTGTCGGTCATGTAAAAGTTTCCTGATCCTGTAAAAGTGTCTGGGTAATGTAAAAAGTTCTGGGTCTTGTAAAAGCTTCCTGATCCTGTAAAAGTTTCTGGGTCATGTAAAAGTTTACGGATCCTGTAAAAGTGTCTGGGTCATGTAAAAAGTTCTGGGTCTTGTAAAAGTTTCTGGGTCATGTAAAAGTTTCCGGATCCTTTAAAAGTGTCTGGGTCATGTAAAAAGTTCTGGGTCTTGTAAAAGCTTCTGGATCATGTAAGAGTTTCTGGGTCCTGTAAAAAGGTTCTGCGTCATGTAAAAGCCTCTGAGTTCTTTAAAGGTTTCTGGGTCAGTTTGATTTGTCGTGCTTCACCTCAGCGAGAAGCTTTTAACACGCCGATGTCTGAGAGCAGCTTTGAACTCCTGAACACGGCCTCACATGTCCTCAGCCTGATGCCAGTCACCCACATGGCACAGACAAAAAAAAGAAATGTGCTCTTAGTAATCAGGACAAATTGGATTGTGCCTCTGACCCAACGTGGCATTGTTCACAACTCCATTGATTGTCGTCTCGTGGAAATCTGGGATAATTGGCTGGAAATAGGTCATAAACAACTGGAAAAAAAGCAGGAATGACAAGAACAAAACAGTATCATATCAAAGTCACAGTTTCTCAAATCAAATCAAAATTCCTTTATTTATCCCAGAGGGGAAATTCACTTAGTCTGTTAGCTCTTCTCTAGATTATTGAAGAATTACATAGCCTGATGGCTGTAGGAGCGAAGGAGAGAGGAGTCGTCCACTGCTGTTTTTTTGGTCCATAAAGGTTTTGTGTAGCGGATGATCAGGGTATTTCAGGATGGACTCGAACATCTTGACAGTGCATCTCTCCACCACCTCAACATAAGTTGAAGAAGTCTCTTCTTCAACTTATATTGTACATTTGTTTGCGCTGTGCTTTGTCACCATCTCTAAAAGCTGCCTTCTTCTTATTGAGCATTGCCTTTAAACAGTGGCGGTTCTAGACCAAAATTACCAGGGGGGCCGAGGTGGGGCCAGTGTTTTTTCAGGGGGGCACATATAAGGAGAAAACAGGTCAATATCTAAGCGTTCAAAATGTTTAGTTTATTTAAAATCCAAAACTGAGTCCATCATTACAGAATACTCAATCCAGGGGTGGGTTTCATACCAGTTGGCCCGGAAACTGCACTTCCTGTCTCCCATTAATGTGGTAGGGAAGGTCTTTAGATGTGGCTGCACTGGAGTGTCATCCATGCCTTTCATTTTCCACCTCTGTCTGTCTCTCCTCTTCTGGCTCTCTCTCCTCTTCTCCTCCTCTGGTTCTCTCTCCACCTGCTCCTGAGCTCTTTAACTTCTCCCTTCATCTCCATGTCCCTCACTCTCTTTATGGTGCTTTTTCCCTACTGCTCCTTTTCATGATGATAGCCTACTAAAAAGAAAACGGAGAGGATTGTAGCCTTCTAGTTTCACAAGGCCAATGCAAGTTTTTAATTTAACAAGTAGGCTAAATGCTGTCGGTTATTTCACCTATTTCCCCAATATATTATATATTTATATATATTATATATTATATATATATAACCTGGATGTCCACAATTCAAATAGATTGGGGTGGAAACCCCCAAATGTTGGACTGTCCCATTTAAATTGCATTCAATGAATATATATATTTTCTCTTACTTATTGCTGTGCAACGGACTTTTAAGAAAGATAAAGTTGGTACTTGTCACATGTCATCATGTATACGGACTTCAATGGCTTTGCTCATTCACAAACTGCAAGTTGCAAGACCAAGATGTGATTAAGTGCAGTAAAGATGTGATTAAGCGCAGTGAAAAAAAACAGTAAAACACAGATATGTACAAACACACTGACATTAAATTGAATCGTTTTCCTTACCTTCGACTATTTGCAGTAGTCCATGCAGGGCGGCTGCAGCTGTTGGCTCACATCCAAAGTTTGCAATCTGTGTATCGCTTTAAGGAGTCCGTGGAGAACGATCCATCGATATGTCTTTAGTTCCGGTCTTTGAGCCAGCGAATGTCGCCGTAAGACATTAATTAACTTATTATCAGGAGCAATTTTACAGGGGCACTGGCCCCTGTTGGCCCCTGTGTAAAACCGCCAATGCCTTTAAATCACTAGTAATCCAAGGTTTGTTATTGTGGAAACAGTGTACAGTCCTTGTAGGTAGTTGCAGGCTGCCTCCACACACATGGTTTGTAACAAGTTTCCAGCTAACCAACTCCAACTAATCATACCTATACACCAGAAGACTTTGGAAAGATTTGGAAAGACTCCTGCAAGACTATCAGCTCACACCTGCTCACATCTAAAGACAAGTGTTTAGAGTTTTTAGTCAGAGCCGAGTCTCAGACTGAGATTCTACAAAGACTGCGAATCTTGCAGGGTCACTAGTCACAAGACTACAACTAGATTTCCGTTAGCATTTTTTACCTACCATGCAATTTTTGTGTGTGCAGTGGTTTGTGTTGAAAAAAAAAAACGACAAAAAGAAGAGAAGACGCCACTAAATGCCCCCTCACAAAGCTGAAAAAGGGTTTCTTTTTTTCTGACATGAAAAGTTGACTAAAGAATAAAGGAAAGGAAAATTTAGAAAATAATTCATGATATACATTTATGTCCTATTTAATTATAATTTGTTTAATTGAATAATTATACTTATCAGCTCTATCAACTTTCATTTAGTTAATCACATATTAATCATCAATTATTTATTACTTATTTATGTATACATTTATTTATACATTTTAACTGGGTCTCCTTACTCTTCTCTACTAAGAAACAGCGCCCCTAAAATCCCGCTTGTGGCCGTAAATATATTACATCTCTATATTTTTGTATTCAGGATTGAGCTTACTAATATTATTGTGATGTTCCTTTTTCCTGTCGAAGTGGTTTTACTGGCCGGTCTGGAACCTCTCATCTATTGGTTGTTGATTGTGTTCCGTCACTGCGACTTGCGATCATATCAAACGTGTTTGATATTATTTCAAACCCAAGACAGATATGAAACAGTGCAGATTACTACCTTACACTTAAGGAGGATGGGGATGATGGGAGTGCGCTATAACTCCAGTAAGACTCCTAGATTTACTAAAGAGTTTCAGTTTTTACTCTAGGACTGGGAAATTCATTTGGTGTAAGCCCAGCATAAGTTGTGATCTGATCTTCCAATTGGTGGTAAGGCAGTAGTTCTGTAAGCTTGTTTGACATTAGCATACAGCAGATCAAGGGTTTTATTTTCTCTGGTGGGACAATTAACAAACTGTGTGAATCCAGTGAGTTGGGAGAATAGGGAAACATGATTGACGTCTCCTGATATTATGAAAAGTGCTTCAGGATTTAGTCTGTATCTTAGCAACAAGGTCATGTAGAACTTTACATGGACCGTCAGCAGTTGCCTTGGGTGGAATGTACACATGTATTGTTATGATATAACTAAATGTTCTTGGTACATAATATGCCAAGTAAGTAAGTCAACGCCAATAATTCAATGTCTGGACAGCACATCTTCTCCTTGACAGTATCTTTGGTTCACAAATAAAGCCAAGCCCCCACCATTTTTTCTTGCCACTAGCTTTAGCATCTCTGTTCGATCACATGAGAGTGAAGCCAGTTCTATCCACACTGGAGTCTGAGATGTTTTGATTCAACCACGTTTCCATGAAACACAAGAGACTACACTCATTGTATTCTTTCTGAGTCTTCACCAGTATCTCCAGTTCATCAGTCTTGTTGGGCAGAGAGTTGACATTCCCCATGATGACTGACGGCAGAAAAGGCTTATATCTCCATTTCTGAGCCTTAACTTTTGCACCAGCATGGCAACCATGAAAACACCTCTTCAACTCAGCTGGAATAAGTGATGGTGTCCTCCAGACTTGCTCCATTTCAATGAAAAAAGCTCCTCTCTCGAATAAGGTCTTCTCTCCACAGAAGTAATCTATCAAAAATATGATTTGAAAAATTCAGTAAAATTGGGTAAACTTAGAGAGCGATCAGACTTTGCTACTCCTCGATGAAGCACATTCCAGGAAAATATAAAATAAAATAATACGCTTTTTTTTTTTTTAAATCAAGGTATAGGTATAGATATGTATAGATCATTGATCTGCTGTATGTCAATGGCAAAGAAGCTTACAGAACTATTGCCTTACCACCACTTGGCAGATCAGATCACAACTTAGTTCTTCTGGAGACTTGTTACAAACCCTGTGTGTGGAGGCAGTCTGCAACTAAATTCACAGTCAGGAAATGGAAACCAGAGGCTACTGTGGCTCTAAAGGACTGCTACATCAACCTCTGTAGAGACACAGTCATACCTACAAGGACTGTACGCTGTTTTTATTTTTTAAATGGTATAGCAAATCATAATTTTGTTTTTTTAAAGATTTTAGCAGTGTAAATAAAATGGGGTGAAGGGAAACTAAACTTATTAATTATTACTTTAAATTTACATTAAATTTAAACCTTTCCTCTTCTCTCTGGCAGTAAGGGGCCCAAACACGAGTGTCCAGACTACTTAAGCGCCGGCCCCAACAGCTGCCACTTCGACAAAAGCCACACGTCCATATGGAAGATCTACTGTCTGAACGTGACCGCCGTCACCACCCAGGGGAACTACACCTCCCAGGAGCACTGTCTGGATGTGGCAGAGATAGGTAAGGACTGACAGGACCAACCTGCTCAAAATGTCAACATTGTGATTTTTTTTTAAAGAAAAATCAGGTTTGGTGCAAGATTTTACTGGGGAACAGTGTAGATTTCTTCCGAGATGAGATGAGATAGGATAAGATAAAATAAAATAAAATTAGATGAGATAAAATAAAATGAGGTAAGATAAAATAAGATCAGATGAGATAAAATAAAATGAGATGAGATAAAATAAAATTAAATGAGATAAAATTAAATAAGATGAGATAAAATAAGATGAGAAAAGATTAAAAAAAAGATAATATAATATATGATTAGATGAGACGGGATGAGATTAGATAAAATGAGATGAGATATAATACGATGAGAAATGATATAATAATAAAATGAGGTAAAATAAGATCAAATAAGATGACGTTGCATAAAATAAGATAAAATAAGGTAAAATAAGATGAGACAAGATAAAATAAAATAAATTACGATGAGAAAAGGTAATGAGATTAGATATGAGATGTAGAATGAGCTGAGATAACTCAGCTCATTCTACATCTCTACATAAAGGACATGGCTAAGGACATGGAAAATGTAAAAACACCCTGAAATGGCTCATTGGGGTTAAGAGGGTTATGTATTCAGGAAATGTCCCATCATAATCCTTACTGCTGCTCCCACACACACACACACACACACACACACATACAGTGTCATGTCACACAGTAGGTTGTTGTTATTTCAGCCTATAATTTGTTTTTCTGTGCTTCCACTTTATTTTTTTCCGCTGCTGCATCATGTGGATCTGGGGTTCACTGACCTCTGAAGAATCTGATATTTTTAGCAACGTTTGTGCGTCTTTTTCATCGTTAAATTGAACATTTTCCTTCACAGAGCGATGTTTTCTAAGAGCCCATTGAAGAGATGAATGCATGCATTGTCAAACAGCTGGAATCTTCTGCCAGAACTTAATCTCATCCAGTGATGACTGAGTGTGTGTTATTATCCAGACTTCCTGCGCTCCGTTGCGTGTCAAATATAAATATAAAGTTTATATGTATATATATGTATACATATATATATATTTATATGCACGTGTTTGCAGCAGCCTTGTGTGTGTGTCCATGTAAATAGGTCAGGGACGTTCAGCCCACGCCTGCAGAGAGCAGACCATCACATGGGCCGCTCAGTGACTGGAAGGTCATTTCTCACATGTTCACAGGGAAAACAACCGCTTCACAGCTTCAGACTCTGAAAAACGTCTCAGATTTTAGTTATTTCTTCATGCTCAAGACATCTGAGCAGATCTCTGCTAAGCCGGGAAAGCATTACTGCATTTCTACTAGGGTTGTCAAAAGTATCGATACTCAAAAAGTATCGATTACTAAAATGTTGTATCCGGATACGGTACTCATTTTCAAAAGTATCGATACCCCCCTCGTGCACAGCATACAACCTCAAAATATTGTTATAATTGTTATTGTTTACTGTCTTTATTTATTTATTGCACTACCTCAAACCTGAAGCTTGTTATCAGAGTTGCAGTTTCTTTTTGCACAACTGTTTCTTATTATAAATATTTAACCTGTGGTTCTGTTCATTTTAACATGTTGCATTTTTTTTGTTAATACAAATATTTCTGTCAAATTTTGGGGTCTTTGTTTTTATCCTGGTGGTATCGAAAATGGTATCGAGTATCGAATATTTTCCTGAGTATCAGTATCGAGTTGAAAATTTTAGTATCGTGACAACCCTAATTTCTACCATTAAAACCGGGGGGCGCTGTGCGTTATTCTACCATTAAAGCCGGGAAAGCGGATACGTCGTTTTGTAGTATTTGTAGTATTTGTAGTTTTTTCCACCTATTTTCAGCCTCTTGGCCAATGAAATGCAGAGATACATGTGGGAGTGTCCCAATGCATCACGTTGATTTTTTAAAAACTTTATTGAAGGTTTGGACAAATAAACTCTGAAGCGGCTGAAAAATCTTCTTTTGAATTTCAAGAAAAACTTCAGGTTTTAGGGGGTTATTTTAAAATTGCTAGTTTTCCGTGCTCAGCCACTTCCCTACAGGAGGAACGCACTACTGGAAATAAATAAATGTAGAAATACATTTTAATTTATTAATTAATTAATTTTTTATTATTTTATGTTGTATTCATTTCTACATCTATTTTTTATTTTTTATATTTATTTATACATTTACCTTTATTTTTTATATTTATTTATACATTTACTTTTACATTTATTTATGTATTTCTACATTTATTCATTAATTTAAATTAAAAAAATGAATGTGGAAATGTAAAAATATATACCTAAATAAATTATGGAATAAATGTAAAAACATTCATTTTTTGTTTCTACATTCATTCATTTATTCATCAATTTATGTCTACTTATGACATTTTTCATCCTTCCTATAAGAGATGCCATTAAAGTATTGCGTTGCTGGTTTTTCCTTTGCTAAAGTTTAGGTTTACAGTTTTTGACATCTGGGAATTTCTGAAGTTTGGGGCACATATTTAAGACATGAGAACAGCTTAGACAACAGAACACCCAAACAAAAGAAACTCTGGAGGATCAGCTGAACATGATAGCATCTATCACATCTGTAACTATTGCTTAAATTTAAATATACATATACATATCTATAAAACATAAGCATGCATTAAATAAGTAATAAATGAACCCAGAGAGGTTAAAACAGCAAATACCATTGTGCCTCTAAGGAGGAGAGAAGCTGCCAAAATAAAAATTAAATAAAATAAATAAATGACTGAATAAATAAATAAATGAATATGCTAATAATTTATTGATAAAATCGTTCATTTAAGGTGAATTTTTATATTGAATTATTGTATTAATTTACCGTTAAATGTACTAAAATAATAAACAATAAATATCAATTCTAATTCAAAATTACTTTATTTATCCCCGAGGGGAAATTCAGTTATTCTGTTAGCTCTGCTAGAATGAGACAGGCTGATGGCTGTAGGAGAGAAGGATCTTTTGAATCTCTCCGTCCTGCAACGCAAAAATAAAAATATCAATCAGTGTTCCCAAACCACAAGATGACGTCCTCAAATCTCTTGTTTTGTCCACAAACCAAAGAGATATTCAGTTTATTGTCATAAAGGAACGAAGAAACCAGAAATATTCACATTGAAGAAGCTGAAATCAGAGAATTTGGACTTACTGTCTTTAAAAAACTGCTCAAACCAATTATTGGATTATCAAAATAGTTGACGATTAATTTAATAATTGATTATTGTTCGATTAATCGAATAATTGTTGCAGCTCTAGTTCGATTATTTTCCCCTGTGACCTGCCTGTTACCTACTTGACATCATCACATATATGAAAGCAGCATTTTGTGTACAACTATTTTATTGACATACAAATGTCTAACATTATAAATGGTTGGAAACATGCACACATCTTTAAGACAGCTTTCTTACTCCTTAGCTTTCGTCCTTCATACTTCTTCAGCAGAGATGGTTTTTGTGAGGATTTTCAAACAGAAATAATAAAATCGATCCTGTGTGACTTTTTATTTTTTGCTCTCTGACGTCCTTTTAACATTCCACCTCCCGCCACAGTTCAGACAGAAGCTCCGGTGAATCTGACCTACGTGCTGACGGACGCCGGTGGCGATGAGATGGGTCACAACGCTCTGCTGTCCTGGACCTACCCGGTGCCCTCTCACGTGCAGTACGGCTGGATCACGCTGGTCTACGAGCTGCAGTACAGATGGGTCACTGAGCCTGACAACTGGAAGGTACTCACACTAATAACAAGACAAATATATGTCTACATTATTACAAGGGCTGGGACTCAATTAAAAAAAAAAATCTAATTAATTAGAGGCTTTGTAATTAATTAATCGAAATTAATCGCATTTTAATCGCATATAAATATTTGACCTGAGAACAGTGAGAAGTCATTTTTTTCACATGGATTTTTAGTATACCATTGAATAATGACTGAATACATAAGCTTAAGCAACAAAAATATTGTTTATTTTTGTTCAAGTCCACCAGACCAAGGTTATAATAGTTTTGGATTTTTCATTAGTTTTAGTTTTAATTTCGTTGTGAATTTTTTGTTTTCGAATTCATTTAGTTTTAATTAGTTTTTAGAGTGAGTTTGCTAGTTTTAGTTTAGTTTTTATTTTTTGAAAATGCTTAGTTTTAGTTCAGTTTTTATTAGTTTTAGTTTATTTGGAATGGGCTTTGTCGTGTGAGATTCAAAGAGGTCGTAATAATTTTTTCCTTTTTTTCCTTCGGTTTATCCAACATCCCAAGTTTAGAGTGTTGAGCCGGTGACGTTTGCTCAAGCACACTTCGGATTACCATAATAACTGAACGGATTACCCTATTGGAAAATTTCCAATGTTTTCTGAAAGCTGAGAAGTTGTTCTTTACAGCCAACATGGTGTCATTACGGTAATTTCACTCATGCTTCTCCCTGAAGCCACAAAGCAGGAATACACACACTCAGCGGTGAAGAAATAGAAACACTGGATTATGATTGAAAAAAAAGTTGATAAAGACGAAAACTAAGGACATTTTCACAATAATTTTAGTTAGTTTTAGAACCTCACAATACAGTTTCAGTTAGTTATCGTTTTTTTAAAAGTCTAGTTTTTATTTTTATTTCAGTTAACAAAAATGTTTTTTCAATTCTAGTTTTCGTTATTTCGTTAGTTTTCGTGAACTATAATAACCTTGCAACAGACCAGTGCAATTTTTGCCATTAAGTGTAGCAATAGCATATTGTCAAATATAGCACATTTCATAAATTAAGGTAGCCTATAGGTAGGTAGACCTTCTGTAAACTATAATACTTTGGTTTTTTAAGTAAAACACAATGCAAGCTAGCTACCACACTAGCCGCTAGCTGCTATATGATTTGCATTGAGGTGATACTTGAGGCTGGATGTGCTGCGGTGATATGTGAATTCTTTGTTGCATAGCAACACAACCATGCTCTAACGCTTCCATCCATTGGTTTTTTGTAACAAAATGTCCCATCATCCACGGGGCCAACCAAAGCGTCTCATCAGCTTTTTCCTTCATGTCCACTGTGGTTTGTTGTTGTCTGAACTCATGAACGCCAGTTGGTGCTCCAGTATGAATCGGTCCACCTGAAACTCATCCAGTGAGAAATGTTCCGCGGTGCAAAAATAAGTGCGATTAAAATGCGTCAATTTTTTTAACGCGTTAATTTTTGTGTAATTAATTAATCTTAATTAACGCGTTAAAGTCCCGGCCCTAGTTTTTTTGTAAGTTAAGACATGAAAAATATTTGATTTTGTTGTAAATAATTATATTAAAAATTATAAAATGTATTACAGCTGACAGTGTAATGAATGTAAGTGCATTATGGGATGTGTATGCAGGTGAAATACCCACTGTGGGAGACTCACGTTGAGCTCCTCAGTCTGCCCATCGGCGAGTTTGTGGTCCGAGTGCGCTGCCGCTCGCACAACTACGGCCTGTGGAGCGACTGGAGCGCCCCGCTACTGATGAGCGTCCCCGGCAGGCCCCCCGCAGGTACACCGCCCGCCACACACACACTGTCAGCATGTCATATATATACATATTTTTTTAAGATATCTTTTGGCCATTTTTCAAGGCTTTATTTGATAGTGTGAGAGAGAGTGAAAGGGGGAGACAGAGGGGAAGACATGCGGGAAAGGGCTCCGAGTCGGACTCGAACCCGGGCCGCCTGCTTGCGAGGTCAAAGCCTCTATGGTACGCGCTCTACCAGGTATGCTACCAGGGCGCCCCTAGCATGTCATATTTAACCCTCTGGAGTCTCCAAAAGCTCCAAACCATGACTTCTTCATGACATCCAGACTAGAAAACAAAGCAGCGTGGAGCCCTACTGTAAATTTGCCTCTAAAGTTCTGGCTGTAAACTCCATGAGTCCAGTTTCAGTTTGATGATGATATACCAAGTAAAACTGGAGACAGGCTCAAATATATTTAGTATAAAATGATAGAACTGGATGTAACCCTCTTATATGTTATATTTGCAACCTTTATTCACATTTGCAATATTTCAAATTCTTTATTGAGCTAGTCGTGTTTTGAAAGTTAAAAAAAAAGATTCAAAATCACATTTTATGTTGGACTAAAGGACTAAAAAAAAGACACAAAATGACCAAAAAAAGACCCAAAATGACTAAAAAAGACACACAATGACCAAAAAAGACCCAAAATGAGAAGACAAAATGACAAAAAAAAAACACACACAGATAAGACACATAATGACTAAAAGACAATAATTGACCAAAAAAAGACAAAAATAACTGAAAAAGACACAACAAAAGACACAAGATGACCAAAAAAGACACAAAATGACTAAAAAATACACAAAATTACCAAAATTGTTACGCTAAACAAGACACAATTAAAATAGAGTCACACTAGAATATAAACCAGAGTTGGATGACATTTCTTTGTTTCTTTTTGGTTTAAAATGTTGATCCAGTAAGTCAGAATAAAAAGTAAATTATTATTAGGTCATATAGGTGAGGTTGTGCTGAAAAAAATATACCAACATGTCATTTAAACATTTTTTAAGTGGTGTACACAGGCAGGATAGAAAGGATTCAGAAATGGACTAAATAGCCCAAAACTCCATAGAGTTAAACAGCAGATTACATCACATTTCATTACCAATTTTATTTTACCTTTAATTATTTATTGTTCGCATTTTTATTTTTTTAAATTATTTTTATGTATTAATTTTGTATTATGTTTTTATTTATCCCTTGTGTAGTCCAAGGTTATAATAGCTTTGCATTTTTCATTAGTTTCAGTTTTGATTTCGTTGTGAATTTTTTTTTTCAAATTCAGTTAGTTTTAATGAGAGTTTAGAGTGAGTTTGCTAGTTTTAGTTTAGTTTTTATTCTTTGAAAATGTTTAGTTTTAGTTTAGTTTTTATTAGTTTTAGTTTTCAGCGCCACTGCAAAAAAAATGTGATTTGTAATATCATGGGCAAATTGAAGACATGCGCACTTCGGATTACCATAATAACTGAACGGGTTACGCTATAGGAATTTTCATATTTCCAACACAGGACACACAATACAGTTTCAGTTATTTATCATTTTTTTTAATACTTTAGTTTTAATTTCATTTCAGTTAACAATGTTTTTTTAATTCTAGTTTTCATTATTTCGTTAGTTTTTGTTAACTGTAATAACCTCGAAGTAGTCCTCCTGTCGACTACCCATGGTCCTCAGGAGTCAAAAAGGACCCAATGACATCGGACTGGTTTTAGGACATGTAGAAAAAAAATATTAGAAACTTTTTTTTCACCTTTTAAGGCAACTCATGACCAACATATTGATATATAATTTTCATATTTTTCATTATTATTGGCCAATTTTAGTCAAATATATACATATGCGTGTCTCCATTACAAAAAGGCTCCCAGAGGGATTTAGAGACTCTGGAGGTGATGTATGGTTTTCAATTGTCGCGACGGATTAAACACGGAATTATGCACAGTGTCTTCTGATCATAAACATAGTGATTGTGAATTAACCTGCATCACTAACTGTGCACAGAGTGTCCGGTGCTTGTTGTAAACAAACAGAGATCACTAAGTGAACACCTCCTGCAGCAGCAGCACATACACACTGTACTGCTACAGAGCTAACTGTTAGCCTATTAGCAATTTGCAGACTGGACGCTAAGGGGTTAACATCCCCTCCAGCTCTGTGACTGCAGCTGGGAGAGACTGCTGCAGGAAGACTGTGCCACTTTGACTCGTTCTTACTCTTCTTAACGAGCCTCTGCGACGTCACTCTGGCTGCTTGCTGCTTCCCCTCCTTCTCCTCCTCTTCTTCTTTTCCTTTTACTGCTCCCACAGGTCACAAATAGAAGTTTGAATAGCTCAAAATCTCGCGAGCAGCATGAATACAATTGAAGGGCTATTTTGGAGTCATGCAGCTGACTAATATCATAATAATACTGGACAAAGTGCGTCCATTTTCACCTCAATATGGGACGGGCGCTTTTGTTTCTAAATACGGGATGATTCTGTTTTTCAAGGGACAGTTGGCAACCCTAGCTGCAGTAGGACTGGGCCGCTTCGACTTGTTCTTACTTTTCTTAAGGAGCCGCGGGGGCTGGCAGAGAAGAAAAGAACGAGTCTCCAAAAGTGTCCAATAACACCAGAAAAAGTCACTGGATTTGTCGCCAGTCACTTTTTTTTTAAAATAGTCGCTAAGGGGGTCTGAAAAGTCGCTAGTTGGCAAAACTGCTTCACCGGCTTTTACAAATGGCACGTGTTGTTGTGGCGTCAAGTACCACATCACATCCTGTTTTGCTTTCTATCCAATCAGCAGCCAGGCTTTCTTCAGGGGAGAAAAACAGCCGAAAAAAGTCCCGTAAAAAAGACCACTCAGGACTGCTCATTAAATTAGGGGCGTTTGTGCGAGACCCGCCTCATCCCGGGTATTGGGCTGTAGTTGAAACACCCTTTAATGAAGTGTCTGTGTTTGAACCTGTGCAGGTAAACTGGTGGTGCTGATTCTGGTGACAGGCGTCGGCATCGTGGCGCTGCTCGTTATCGCCTTTGGTGTCGTTCCACAGAGCAAGAGGTGAGAAACTATCAAATATAAATATTATTTTTTCAAACAAAGATTTTTTTTTTAATTAGGGACCGAGCACCGAGGTCACCCGATTTACTTCAAACTTGGTCAGTAGCATCACAAGGCCTTTGGGATCAAAAGTTGTATAAATCTTTACCGACGGTCACACTATGTGGGCGTGGCATGGCGGCAAAATATGGCGTCTCGCCATCTAACACCAGACTGGATAACTTGACAATACTTTGTCCAATCTGTCCCAAATTTCACACACGTGATTAGGGTCCAGCCCGGAACACACCCACGTGTCAATATTGACACACAGTCATAGCGCCCCCTGCTGGCAACAGCAAGTAACATGTTTTACACCTAGCCCGAGCAGAGGAGTAGGAGACACACAATTTTGTACGCATAGGGACTGAGCCCACAGCACCGTGTCCGACGGCGCCTCCCCCGACGGCTCCACTCTGCTCGGTCCCGTTCAGTCCTGCTTGCAGGCCTGGTTTTTCTTGTTATTCATTGATTTTTTAAAATACATTTTTTAAATGTATTAACTTATTTTTGCATTGATTTGCATCTATTTTTCAATGTATTCATTTATTTTTTGTGCATTTTCAATTAAATAAATACCTGAGTCAAAACACTTATTACAATTATTATAATTAATATATAATGAATAGAATCAAATGTTTTCTTTATGTTTTCACCTTCAGAATAAAAGATTTCTTCCTGCCTCCAATTCCAAAGCCGCGGATCATCGGCATCGACCCACTGCTGCTGAAGGTAACGCAAACAGACACACACACACACACACACACAGAGAGAGAGAGAGATTATATTCTATTTATTTTTAGGATTTATTGCATAACCTTACTTGTAGATTTGATTTTGTTTTAATCTATTTATTTACTTATTTATTTGTTTGTTTGTTTAATATTGACTTAAATGCTCTTCCGTCATGTGGTAACTTCTGATTTCTCTTTTATTTTCTTTCCACCATCCTTTTCTTTTCCCTCCTCCTCTCCTCTCATTTCTCTGCTGCTTTTTCTTCCCTCGCTCTTCACTTTAACCCCTGCACTTTCTCCTGCCTCCTTTCTCTCCTTTTCCATCTTTAATTTTTTATCCTTTAATATCTTCTCCTCTCTTCTCCTTCTCTCCTCATCCTGATCTGTCAGAAGGGGAACCTGGAGGAGATAAACCGCCACTTCAGTGACCTCCACAGCTACCGCCCTCCGAGCTACAGCGAGGAGGTTTGGGACCACGTGAGTGCCAGCGGCGTGTATCTGAGCACACCTAAGGATGTGAGCGGCGTTGCTGCAGACCCGGCGGACCTGCAGAAGGACGCCCTGATGGTTCCGTGTGACGTGGCGCCCGTTGCCGGCCAACACCAGCTCACGGGTCCGGCGTCATACCTGCAGACGCCGTACTGCTCCTCGCCACCCGATGCCTTTGCCCCCCTACTGGACCTCCCGTCCTTTTGGCCGCGGCCGGAGATCGTGTCCCTGCCGGGGACAGAGTACAGCGTGATGGGACGTCCCGAGTCCGCCCCCACTCCCACCACTACCAACCGCTCGCCGCAGGATTTCTACACCTGCGTGCATCTCATGAATGAGACCGGCGAGGTGCACCTGGTGCCGTGTTTGCCGCCGCCAGCGTACTGCCGCGAGTTTCCACCTCTGGCAGCGGAGAAGAAGAAGCTGGCTGAGCGACTCGCGTGGACAGACATGGGGAAGGATGGTGGCGAGGCAGAGAGGAGCGAGGCGGCGGTCCCTCTGCTGCCCGCCGCCGTGGACAACACAGGCTGATGCAGAGAAAAAACAAATACACTGTCCAAACTGTGAGAGAAGAGAAAGGAAGTGCAGCTGACGCACACCGAGCTTCTCTCGTGTCTGAAAGAAGCTCCGCTTTCTTTCCCGGAGCCACAAGAGACGATTTCTGGGTAATGAAGTCCGACATGAAGTCGCCTCTTGCAGCTTTTAATCCCTTTTCATTCTGCCTGTAAATAGCACTTAAAATGTTTACCACGTTGGTGTCATTTCTGTCAGCACCACCTCACCTATATGACCTGATATGTGATTTTATTATGTTTTTATTTTCTGAACACAACCATGCTCAAAGAATAATTGTAAATGTTGGTTACAAACATAACCTATAAGAGGTAAAATCAAGAGAACATCTAGGTCTTTATATATATATATATATATATATATATATATATATATATATATATATATAATATATATATTTCTTATATATATATATATATATATAAGAATACATTTTATTTTAATTCAGTAATATAGTAAAATAAGTAATATTCTGACAATATTCAGTTTTTTTCTCCATTGTACTGAATTAAAATAACATTTATTCTGTGTATATATATATATATACATATATTACCTTATCTCCGGTTTTACGTCATTTTTAAATAATTTTTTTGTTTGTTTGTTTTTTCCTTGTTAAAGGCTCTGTTTCATTTTTGTTTTTTTGTTTTTTTTCTTTGTTAAAGTTTTTTCACCTGTGTTTTTGTTGTTTATTTTTCCTTGCTAAAGGCTCTGTTTCAGTTTTTTTTTTTGTTTTATTCCCCTGTTTTTTTTTTTTGTTTTTTTCTTTGTTAAAGTCTCTTCTCCTGTTTTTTTTTTTGTTTTTTTTTCCTTGTTAAAGGTTCTGTTTCAGTTATTTTGTTTTATTCCCCTGTTTTTGCTTTTGGTTTTTTTCTTTGTTCAAGTTGTTTTTCCGTTTTTTTTGTTGTTTATTTTCTTTGTTAAAGGTTTGATTGTTTTTCTTTTTTGTGTTTTTCCCCATTCGACTCGGATTCCCATCATCAAACAAAAAGTGCAGTTTGAAGCCACACTGCAAAAAAGGTGTGTCTAAAAACAAGATAAAAACAGTAAATCTGAGGGAAATGAGCTTACTGCATGGACAGATGATTTCACTTGACAAGATTTCTTAAATTAAGATGATTAAATCTAGAAATAAGCATGTTGAACAATTAAAATAAGAAATTAACTCTTAAAACAAGATAAATTAAAGCTGCAAGCAGTGATGAACTGGCCCGAGCAGGGTGCACTGACAATTATTTGTTTCTTACCAAGATAAAAAAAAAAACTTTAGATTTAGAAGTGTTAGATCATTTATCTTGTTTTAAGGGTTAATTTCTTATTTTACACACAATACACAAATTGACCAAAAATGACAAAATGACCAAAAAAGACATATAATCACCATTAAAAAGACAAAATTACCAAAAATATATGTAAAAAATACCACTAAAAAGACACCAATTGACAAAAAAAGACACAAATTGACCAAAAAAGACACAAACTGATCAAAAATAGATGTAAAAATGACCACTAAAAAGACACAATGATGAAATTAACTCTTAAAACAAGATAAATTAAACTGGCCTGAGCAGAGGGCACTGACAATTATTTGTTTCTTACCAAGATAAAAAAAAACAACTTTAGATTTAGAAGTGTTAGATCATTTATCTTGTTTTAAGAGTTAGTTTCTTAGTTTAAGCATTCAACATGCTTATTTCTAGATTTAATAATCTTAATTTAAGAAATCTTGTCAAGGTAAATTATCTGTCCATGCAGCATTTCCCTCAGATTTAGTTTTTTATCTTGTTTTAGACACACATTTTTTACAGTGCAGTTGTTTAGAGGGAAGCTGATGGCGCCAGGCTGCTTCGTTTTTACACCATAACCAAGTCATGTGATTCCACAGGGTTAAATCAGGAAAACTTTTATTATCTTTTTCAGCATCACTCCGTCTCTCTCTCTCTCTCTCTCTCTCTCTCTCTCTCTCTCTCTCTCTCTCTCTCTCTCTCTCTCTCTTAGTGTGAATAACATTCCAGATATTATTCTGACCTCCTCACAGACTTCTTTGAATCATCTGTTAAATTTCCCTCCCAGCTGGCTTTATATTCAGGACATGAGCTCATATTCCATTAATATACATGTGGTGGTGCGTTCAGGAGATATTTGATTATCCTGAACATGAGAGGAATATTAATGTGTCACTATAGTCAGGCAGCTTAGGACCAGATTTTAGAAGAATGGGGACACGCCGGACAAAAGCACCAAATGTTTTCCACATGCTGTCTACCACTATAGGTTTCGATTTTTGGTAAGGGGCCACTTCATTAAGATTGTGGATCGGAGATGGCAGCCATATAGAGTCTATGAGAACCAATATATCTTCCAAGCCACTTATAAAGTCAATCTTGGTGTCAAACTCTACATTTTCTGGGTCAAATATTCATTTAAAGCTCTTGAGAATATCACTAGATCACTGTAAATAATTTGTTGATTAAGATCTGACATGAGATGAAAGCGTACCCTTGATTTGTTTGAGCAGTGTACATGGAAGCTAATCCCACTCTCCCATGAACACAGATTCCAAACACTTTCAACTCAGGATTCCCTGCTGCAGCACTTGAGGCGAGTTGCCTCCCAGTCTGAGTGAAAATGAATATGTCTATTTGAACAAAAAATCATCTAGTGCAGTGGTTCCAAACCTTTTTTCTTGAGGGACCCACATTTTTACCATTGTAAACCCACCCCATTGCTTCTATGAAGCCGAACTCAGTGTGACTTTCATGGTACCCTCTCTTTTTCTTTTTGAGATATTCAGCATTTTCGTCCCCCTGACGCTTCGCCATTTTTACATTAGCTCTGTGTTTCTGTTGTTAGATGAGGTTACTGATAGGTGAGGTTACCTCTAGGTGAGGTTACCGCTAGGTGAGGTTACCGATAGGTGAGGTTACCTCTAGGTGAGGTTACCGCTAGGTGAGGTTACCTGTGTATACTGCAGGAGGGATGTTACACATGTCCTTATTCTCGCGATATAGCCTTTATTTTTAAACTTTTCTATAGTGATTTTTCTATTTAAATAAATGAATAAACATTTAATGTAGCCCTTATTTAGTTGTTTTTGTCCCACTAATGAATTAAATGCTGACTCATCTATATTTAACACATTAGATTTATTACATCCCTTAAGATCAAGAGGGCTTCGCGACCCCCGTGGATCTTTGGCGCCCCCCTGGGGGGGTCGGGTCCCCCCTGTTGGGAATCACTGAACTAGTGATATTCTCAATTTAAATGATTTCTTGACCCAGAAAATGTAGATTTTGACACTAAAATTGACCTTCTGAGTAGCTTAGAAGATATATTGGTTCTCATAGACTTTATATGGCTGCCATCTCCGATCCGCAATCTTGATGAAGTGGCTCCTACCAAAAATTGAAACCTATAGTGAAAGAGAGCATGTTTTTTTCCAGCAGATCCCCTTCATTAAGCTAATCTGCGGGACTACTATGAGTCCTTCAATCCAATTTCATCCTGCACACGATTTGTGTCCTTCATTTAAAAAGCAGCATATGTTTATATTTTAACTCATTTAATGGTGTTAAATTATGGAGATGCTGAATGAACAAACTCAGGGAGTTTTTCCATTTATTTTGTATTACATTTGGCCAACAAACTAAAGACTATGCCGTTAAATGTTAGAGAAATAATATTAAAAATCATCATTTAAACATTTGTTAAAAATGAGACATAAATATATATTTCTGTTTTAATTCTTGCATTCATTTCCCAGTTTCCGCTTGCATTTAAGAATTTATTTTTTTGATCATTTAAAAAGAGAAAAAGTCAATTTGAATGATGATAGAAAGAAATTCATAAAGAAATATATCAAGAAATTGATAAAGAAATAAATATGTTTGGAGTAATAAATAAAGGGGGAAAATAAATAAATGAATCAATAGATTAAGAACATTCAAAATAAGTGCAAAAATGAATGAATACATTTAAAACAGAACATATAGATTTAAAAAGTAACCCGATAAATGCATAAATAAATATAATTAAACATTAATTTTGAGAAAACTGCCATTCTCAGGGAGTGTTTCCTTTTATTTTAAATGAATATGTTAGAGAAATAATATAAAAAGGTAAATGAAATTAACACATTTATAAACTATAACATTAATTCATATTTCTATTTTATTTGCTCCTTTATTTGTATTTGTATTACTTCACCAGTTTTTCCTTTATTTATTTTTCATTAACTTTTTTTTAACAACTTGCCAATTTGAATGTATAAAGAAAATGACATGGAAATAAAAAAGTTTAGAGTAATACATACATAAATTACAAGCCAGTAAATGATTAAATGATTTAATTGGGGGAAAAAAGCAAAAATAAATAAATGAATTTCAAACTTCTAATTTACATTACAAAAGAAAACAAATGAATGCAGAAATTAATAGGATAAAAAATATAAATTAAATTTAAATAACTTTTACTTCTTAACTCAAACAGTTTTCTAGTCAGAAATAAATTACTGGATAAGTAAATGAATATGCCATTAAATGTTAAAAATAATAAATAATATTAATAGATTTATAAACAGAGACATGAATGTATTTATTTTTAAAATGGAAAGGAAACAGGTGACCGGATCACTTCACATGACTCTTGTACATTTGTGCGCTGAATCGTATTCTGGGGACAATAATAATGTTATTTAGTGAGATATTTAACGTCTCACTGTGGCCGCTAGATGTTCTGCTCTTTCTTCTCTTGTGCCTCAATGTGCCTTTTTTTTCTTGTTGTTTCCATACCTAGAAATGCTTTCATGTGTGGAAAATGTTTGACTCTTCATATAAATATCTATATCTGGAAAAAAAAAGAAAAAAAAAAAGAAAAGAAATATAAACACATGTATATATATATTATATGTGTGTGTGTGTTTATATATATGTGTGTATATGTATATATATATATATATATGTATATATATATATATATACATATATATATTATTATATATATGTGTGTGTGTATATATGTATATATATATATATGTATGTATGTATATATATATATATACATATATGTATATATATATATATATATATACATATATATGTATATATATATATATATGTATGTATGTGTATATATATATATACATATATGTATATATATATATATATATATATATATATATACATATATATGTATGTATGTATGTATATGTGTTTATATTTGCACTTGTGTAATGTGTATTAAAAGCCACTCAGTGTTCAATAGTTCACCTTTTCATTGTGACAAAACCACTAAAACCACTGAACATTGTTCTTGTCAGAGAAAAGCACTTTGGATTTGATGCAATAAAATGTGAAAAAGCTCAAATGTGAATATCATTTAAACAAACACACACACAAACATAAAGAAATTTCAAGTTTACTCTGCAAGTTTTATAACCATTTTTCTTTCACTTCAACCAACAGGTTTTGGTGCCCAAAGATCAGATTAAGTGACTGAAAAACACGTTTTTATGAATACAGATAAATGTAAATACATAAAAAATACATATTTTAAATATTAATATATGAAAGCTGCAATAAATAAATACATACATATCTCAATTATTAAATAACCCTTTAATGTACCAAAAGTAATAATAAAATCAATTTAGGAATTCTTTGTGTACAAATGTGCAAAGAAATGTATACAGAGATAATTATGTTTGGTGAAATAAATATTCAGAAAAGCCAAAATAATACATGAATAGATTAAAACATTTATTTTTTTAATACAAATTAATGCGAAATAAATAAGTGTCAAAAACTTTTTAAATAAAATCAATGTGAAAAAAATATTTTTTAGTATATATATATATATATATATATATATATATATATATATATATACTAAAAAAATATTTTTTTCACATATTATATTATTTATATTTATATATTATATTATTTATATTATATATTATATTATATTATATTATATTATTTATATTATTATAATATTTATATATATATATATATATATATATATATATATATATATATATATACATAATAAATAGATTAAAATGAAATAGAAAATACATTTTTTTAAATTGATAATTAATATTGTTATTGTCATGTTTTTGGGAAATTAAATATAGTCATAAAGTGGATGAATAAACTCCTTCTGGCTGCTCAGATGGGGAAAATGTGTAATATTACACTCTTATTTGGACAAAAAAATGGTAATAATAAAAATAATTTTCGAGATGTAACTTTTTTTTCTCAGCAATTCTAAAGATGACTTGTCACTGTAAGTACTTTTCTATTCTAGAAAATAAGTTAAAAAAAACAAAAACTTATCAGCTACAAATGAACTGTAGTGACCCAGTGTGTGTGTGTGTGTGTGTGTGTGTGTGTGTGTGTGTTAGGTTATAAATAGAGTGAATTGTCAGCTGACTAGAGATGGACGTGTCATTCCTCTGAGAGCAAAAACAGCAGAAACGTAACAAAGACAACAAATTAAAATCAACTACAAAATCAAGTACATTTACAAAATTAAAGTCATTTTTGTCATTTTAAGCAGAAAAATACACTGTAAAATATGTCTGTAAATTTTACGGTGAAAAACTGCTAAACCATGACAGTGAAGGACGTAAAATTATAAATGGGTTAATTCAGTTTCAGTAACAATTAAACACTGTACATGTACATATCAGCCAAAACAGTGTTTTTTACATTTTTATTTTTTAAAGAAATTACTCCACTGTAAAATACACTGGCACCGTATTTGTAAAAAAATATACTGTAATATAAATATAAAAGCCATCACTTTTTGCATTTATTTTTTGTAAAAATAATTTTTCTCACTGTTAAATGTACTAAACATCATATCTCTAACGAAAATATACTCTAATATTTAATGGTAAAATCTTCAATTTATGCAGCATTTATAAAGTATTTTCTTGTCAATTATATGACAGAACAGAAATTTTCTTGATGGAAAAACTTTTCATTTATATGGTAAAATATGAAATAAAGTGGCAATCTTAAACGTGAAATCAACAGTGCATTTTACCGTAATATTTTTTAAAAGTTCTATCCTATTTATTATGTCATTTTAAGCTCTACAAAATGTTAATATTTTTCTGTAAAAAATGCAATCTGGATTACACAGCATGTAATTAACTGCAGCTGTTCAAGTCAATTAAACAAAAAATTCTGGAGGGTTTAAAAAAGATAAATGGATCAAAAAATACATTAATATTAATTTTCTGTTGGAGTTTTGGGCTATTTGTCCATTTCTGAATCCTTTTCATCCCGCCTGTATACACTTCTTAAAAAAGGTTTAGATGCCATGTTGGTGTATTTTTTTTTCAGCACAACCTCACCTATATGACCTGATAATAATTGATTGTTTATTCTGACTTACTGGATCAACATTTTGAACCAAAAAGAAACAAAGAAAAACCAACATAAATGTGATCTTGTGATTGTGTGTGATCCTGTCATCCAACTGTGGTTTTTATTCTAGTGGGACTCTATTTTTGAGTAATTTTGTGTCTTTGTAAGTCATTTTGTGTCTTTTTGTGTCTTGTGTGTGATGACCCCCTCCCCCTCTAATTGTTTTTTTCAGTCTGACTTAAGTACCCTGATAAGATGTATATTGGGGAGTGGGAAACTACAGTGTTGAAATACCTAGTACCTACATAGTACCTGTTTGGTCTCCTTTCTTATGTGGTGGGGGTGTGATGACCCCCTCCCACTCTGTGTTGTGGCATGTTTTATTTGTCTTCCTTTGTAGGAGGAGCCACAGGTCAGGCCACTCCTCCAGTCTGCAGAGGCTGGAGGAGGCTGGAGAAGCACACCTGAATCCAGTCTCAATCACTGAGGCTATATAGAGGAGCTGAGGCCTCAGTTCTCCTCTCTCCTCCACAGCCACCACCTTGGTTTGTTTTAGTTGGTTTTGTTTAGTTTGTTAGTTATTTTCAGCTTATACACCTGCATTTCACCACATTGCATGCATGCACACACCTCACCACTGATATACTGACTCACATAATTAAGTTTATTTGTGTTTTCAATTAATTAAATAAATATTATTTTCTTATAACTTGAATACATGTGTGGTCTCCCTTGTTTTTGTCATGATCTATGAGCCGGTTCATGACAAAATGGGGGCTCGTCCACTCGTCCATTTAGGACTAATTTAGTGTTTTTGTTTGGACTAGTTTGCAGTGGTGGGATTTGATTGTGGACTTTCTTGGTAAGTAACCTTTGGGAAAGTTTGTTCCACCATTTTGGTTGTTAGATTACATTGTTTGTGGGAGACACATGTATTGTTTTACGGGAGAGAGCTTTTGTTTCGTGTCTTAGTTTGGTGCTCGGACACTGTGGCTCAGTGTACAATCGTTCACATGCAGGTTCTTTGTTAACTGCCATTGTTTGTCCCTGTTAGGATCAGAGCGGGTCGTAACGTCTGACGTCGTAACGGCGTCAGACGTCATATAATTGCTGACGGTGTTACTATAGCAACCTGTCAGATCAGTCAATAATGTGGCCCAGTCTGAACAGAGCCATATCCGATTTGGACACTTGCTAAAAACAGTGTGGACAGTCAACCCACCTTCCACCATTCCTTCAGAAATATTGTCCTCAGTAAAATGTGATCAATTTGCCTCTTTCTTTAATAACAAAATCATTACTATTAGACAAAACATTACTGCCCTAAAACTTACAACTGAACTTGCCCTTCCTTTCTCCAGAAACTCCACCTGTGTCATGCCTCATTTTAACTGTTTAAATCTAATAGAACTTGGTAATATTGTTGGTCAGCTCAGGTCCACCACCTGCTGCCTGGATCCTCTCCCAACTGCATTTTTCAAAAATGTCTTTAACTGCTTAGCACCAGAGGTTTTACATATCATTAACACGTCTCTTCAGTCAGGTATATTTCCCACATCACTAAAAACAGCTGTCATCAAACCACTTCTGAAGAAAAACAATCTGGATCAAAGTGTCATTGCAAATTACAGGCCCATTCCTCAGTAAAATACTTGAAAAAACAGTTTACATTCAGCTCAAGAATTATCTAGCGTTAAATAACCTCTTAGATACTTATCAGTCTGGTTTCCGTCCCCACCATAGCACAGAAACAGCACTTATTAAAATCCTTAATGATCTACATATAAACACAGACTCCCAAAAAATGTCCATTCTTGTTCTACTCGACCTTAGCTCTGCATTCACACCATTGACCATAATATCTTACTGGAAAGACTCGAAAGGTGGGTTGGTTTGTCTGGCCCAGTTCTAAACTGGTTCAGAACCTACCTTCAGGATAGGCAGTTTTATGTCTCCATCTGTGATTTCTACTCAAACAAAATGAACATTACATGTGGGGTACCACAAGGGTCAATTCTAGGACCACTACTGTTCAATCTCTACATGCTTCCACTCTCACATGTCATACGCAAACATAAAATAAGTTATCATAATCATGCAGATGATTCACAACTTTACGTTTCACTACACCCCGATGACCTATCACCCATAACATCCCTCACTCAGTGTATCAAAGACATTAATCAATGGATGTCACAAATTTTTTTACAACTAAACAAAGACAAAACAGAAATACTCATCTTTGGTGCACAGGCTCACAGACAGAAAATTGCAACACATCTCAACTCTCTCTCTCGACAGCAAAACTGAAGCAAGGAATCTGGGTGTAATTATCAACAGCAATCTAAATTTCAGAAGTCATATCAACCACATCACCAGATCATCTTTCTATCATCTCAAAAATATCTCTAAATTGAGAGGCTTTCTGTCAAAATCCGACTCAGAAAAATTAATCCACGCATTTATAACAAGTAGACTAGATTACTGCAATGGTTTATTCACTGGAATCTCCAAATCAAGTATTCATAGGTTACAACTAATTCAAAATGCAGCTGCGCGTATTCTCACTGGCACCAAGAAATATCAACACATCACACCCGTTCTTAAATCTTTGCACTGGTTACCCGTTAGAACAAGAATCGATTTCAAAATACTGCTCCTGGTTTATAAAGCACTACACTGCCTTGCACCTTAGTACATCAGAGATATGCTCACCACCTACACCCCAGCAAGAACACTTCGGTCAACAGGCAGTGGCAACTTACTCATCCCTCACACCAGATCCAACGAAGGAGAAGCAGCTTTTAGTGTTTATGAAAGTGTCCACGAAAGTGGAACACCCTGCCTGACTCAGTTAAACATGCCACATCAGTAGCCATTTATAAAAACAGATTAAAAACCTATCTTTTTTCAACAGCATTCGGTTGAACTGTGTGCGTGCGTGTGCATGTGTGGTTGTGGGAGTGGGTGCACGTGTGAGTAAGTAAGTGTGTATGTGGTGAATATGGCATAGCTTGTCTACCTGCACTCTTAAATTCATTTGTAATTGATTTTTTCTAATTGTTTGTTTTTGTTTGTTTTCTGTTTTGTTTTGTTTTTTAACTGTAATTATGTATATCCATTGTGAAGCACATTGAATCTGCCTTGTGCATGAAATGCGCTCTATAAATAAAGTTGAATTGAATAAAATGGAATTATGTTGTGGGTTGGTGACTGGTGTTGTGGTGGTGGGGGTACGCCCTGCATTACCTGTGGAAGGGGTTGACATAATTCTTGGTAATGACCTGGCAGGAGGCAGAGTTTGGGCTGAGGCTCCACCCCTTAGTGAGGTCACCAGGTTCAAGATTATGCAGTAACTCGAGCAATGAGTCGGGTAAGAGACGAACCTGCTCAACACTTGAAGACTGAGGCAAAAGTTGCGGTCATACCTGAGCCTCTGAAGTCCATCTCTTGTAATGATCTTGTTAGAGAACAAGAAACTGATGCCTCAGTTAGTGCTTTGTTTGATCTGGTCTCTCCAGTGGTAGACATGGAAACTGCAGCTCAGAGGTACTTACAAAGTGGTGCGCTGGTGCGTAAATGTTCTGCACAGGGTGATTGTGTGGGAAAACCCATAGTGCAGATTGTGACGCCTGAGAAATTTAGAGAGTCTGTCATGAAAGCCTCCCATGGTGTGGCCGGGCATGGGGCCGTTCATGGAACTTGGCATCAAGTCTGCAGCATTTCTTTTAGCCCAGATTGGGAGGGGATGTCGCTGTTTTCAGCAAAACTTGTCAGCTGCAGAATTTGCTTGACTTTGTGAATGGTTTTAGGCATAGACTGTATATGGTGGGGCAAATGACAAAACAAAGGTTTTGTCATTTGAGGTGGCCATTGTTTCTGCCGTCTTGTCATTTGGGATGTTTGCCTTTGTAGAGGGCAAGGAAAAGTTTGGTCCGACCAAAAGAGGTGGTCTCGGTCCGGACCAAACGAACCAATGTCCGAACCTTTTGCAGTGTGAAAACAACTTTTTTTATAGTTCGGACCTTCGTATCAATGCGAGCCGTTTTCTCCTCCTCTCCTGTCAACGGTGATACAGTTTGGCATGATGAGGAGGCTCATCTTGCGAATACCAAGCACTCTAACGTATTGCTTATTAAGCTGATGCTGCTGGTAGCAAAAGACCAGCAAAAGTATTTGTTGCGGCGATCTGCCTGGAGGTGCAGCTGCGTGTGTCTGACAGCGGCCGTGCTGCTGCATGAGCGTGACGCCATGTGCGTTGCTCCGCGGCGCGCCTCAGCAGGTGAGCACAATCACTAATCAGCAGCAAGGTAACACAAGACCAAGGACAAACATTTAGTTGTGTGCACAACGGAGCTGAGGACAGCAGCAGAAACCTTCACTGCCACAAGACTGAAATAACGCATGGGAAAAAGGACTCAAACGGAGTAAAAGGTGGCTCGCTGGATTCATTTTGTGTAAACACGTTAAGGAAGAACACTGGCGTCAGATGCTGGCCGGCCTAACAGCAAAGTTTTGTGGTTTTTAGACTTAATAGCCTAAATGAATGTTATATTTTAGTCTTAATATAATTGTATCTCACTTTTTTACTGCATTACTATCTAGATAACAATTTCCCTTTCAAATAAACTTATAATTTCTTAAATGTTTATGTCTAAATCAGTATATATATATATATATATATATATATATATATGTAACCGGTGGAGGCTACTCTGCGTTGTGTAAAGTTGACGCTCAGACCAGTTTTCCTTTTGGAGGCGATCTCCGTTTATTCTCACAGCCTGACAGATACAATTAAAATAAACAATCTCCAGTTAGTCCTTCCCTCATTCAGCTCCTCTGCCATCAACAGTTACAAACGGGGCATTAAATGAACAAAACATACCTGACAGATACAATTAACAAAAACAATCTCCAGTTAGTCCTTCCCTCATTCAGCTCCTAAGCAAATGTACAAAAGTATATTACAGATTTTGACATTTAAAACAACATTTAAGCATAACGGTCAATTAACGGACATACACAGGAAAGAAATGCAGCTTACCTCTGCCATCAACAGTTACAAACGGGCAGAGGTACGCGCGAGGATCCAATATATATATACAGTAAACGGACACACAAAAATGACGTGGATTACAGGAGCTTAATGAAACACAAGCACAAGCAGACTAAAGAGGATAACATGTCAGGTAAGAACTATATATACAGATTTTGGGAAATTATAATACAAGAAATGAAAACTAAATAACTATCTTATTTGCAATATTTCTGTACAATTTTATATTATATATTAGCCTTGTTACACTCTCCCCCCTAGAATTACACAAAATTCTGGATAGCAAAACAATCCACAATCACAAAAACACATTGGCCGTAAAGAAGACACAACCAAAACAAAGTGCAATGGACCAGCAACATGAGCTTCCTACTTAAAGGATAAGAGAATTAGAGCACTGCTCGGCGCCTAGCAAGAACTCATAACACTCCATAGACAAAGTGAGATGCCTTATACACCACACATATTACGGCCACACCATGTGGGCACATTAAAAGAAATACCATCATACAGCAGCAAATCAGCACAGTACAAAGAGTGACCCAAACATGTTCTCTGTTAAAAAAAATAAATACAAAAAAATTCAAAAATACACATGCTACTAGCATGTTACTTCAACTACATTTACTGTTCACACATGAATAACAGCAGTGGGGCTCGGTTCAACCCCCAGAAAAGACTCTAGTTGTACCATGGACTCAATCAAACGACACACTGGTCTTATAGCTCTGCCAAACCGAGAAGTGAAAAGTCCACCAGCAGTTGGAGCCTGAAGTGGATCAGAATGGGCAGTCAGGGGTCGTGGCAGGGAAGCGGGGAGTGTGATTGAGGAATCTGCGGGGGTGGCAGGACCATCAGAAGCAAGGGAAACAACCACAGAGGGAGACAGGGGACACTCTGAACCAGCTGATCCATTAATGGAGGACTGCTCACAGACCCATGAGGCAGTGCGGCTATCATCACAGTCAGCAGCGCTCGAGAGGGAACCAGCAAGGGACGGCTCAGGTGTTTCAGGCGCAGTCTCTGACACAGACGCCTCATTATCATGCCATTCAGTTGTGACAGGAGCATTGGCCAAGCTAGCAGCAGGTATGGACACATGGGCAGTTTCATCGTCCAAAGCCTCATCGAGGGGCAGGAAGCTAACCTGAAGCAGCAGGTTCCGATGGACAACACGGTCCCTTCCTTCGCGATCCCTGATCCTATAGATGTGCAAGGCAGGTTTTGAGGCTACCACTGTGTAAACAACAGGCATCCACTTGTCAGAAAGCTTATGCTTCCCCTTGACACCTTTGTTTGCCAATAGCACCTTGTCACCAAGAGACAGAGGTTGACCTTTGACCCGTTTGTTGTACTGGTCACACTGATGTTTCTGCTCAGCGGTGCAGTTCTTCTGAGCCAGTGCCATGGCACAGTGCAGGTCGTCCAAAAGGGAGGTCACATAAGCATTATAGTCACAGACAGTCCCATCATGCAGCACATTCTTAAAGAGAAGATCAACTGGTAGCCTGGGGACCCTCCCAAACATCAAATAGAAAGGCGCAAACCCGGTGGTCTCATGAACGGTACAGTTGTAAACAAAGGTCATAGTCTGGATCATTTGCGGCCATTTCTGTTTTGAACGTGGGGGCAGAGATCTCAACATGTTACCCAGGGTGCGATTAAACCTTTCTGTGCCGCCATTACCCATTGGATGGTAAGGTGAGGTATGGGACTTGTTGACCCCCGACAACTCCAGCAGCTCAGCAACCAGCTCACTTTCAAATGTGGCTCCTTGGTCGGAATGGAGGCGCTGAGGGAAGCCATAAACACAGAAAAAGTTTTCCCACAGTTTCTTAGCCACTCTCTTGGCAGTCTGATCCTGACAGGGAAAAGCATGTGCCAGCTTAGTGAAGTGATCAGTGATGACGAGAACATCCACAGACTTGTTGTTACTGTCTTCAGCAGACCAAAAGTCAACACTCACAAGCTCCAGAGGGGCAGATGTCTTAATGCTCTCCATTGGGGCTCTTGCCGAAGGCTCAGGGGTCTTGCTAAGAATACATTTGTGGCAGTTCCTCACATGATCACGAACATCTCCTTCCATATCACACCAGAAGAACCGCTGACGAGCCAGGGAAAGCGTGCGGGGCTGACCCTGATGACCAGCATGGTCATGAACACCAGACAATGCCTCTTCCTTCAGGGTCTCAGGTACAATGAACTGGAATCTTTTCTGCTTCGTCAGGGGGTCCTTTGTGACCCTATAGAGGATGCCGTTCATGAGTGTCAGTTTATCCCACTGCTTAAGGACTCTCAGAGTTTGATTACTTTCATTGCAGCGTTCACGCCTGGAGGGCCTACGTTTCCTGTCCACATAGTGAGCAGCCCTTGAGATGACTGGGTCTTGTTGTTGGTGAGACTGCAGGTCTGCAAGAGACAAAGATGGCAATGCATCCTGGCCAGGGGGTTCCAAGGAGGTGAGATGGTTGGCAAGAGATGCTGCACGCTGCCTGGGGACAGAATCCCACTCGTCAAAAGAGGACAGGATGGAGGAGACTTCATCCTCAGACATTGAGACATCAAGTGTAGTGGAAGGAGGTGGGGACCCCAGTGCCTGAGGCTGGCAAGTGAGGCGGAAGGAGTCCTGCACACATCCATCACTGACATTACAGACCTGGTCCAGCAGCTTAGAGTAAGGCTCATGCAGCAACCGCTGCCTCAGAGGCTTCACAAATGGTTCCCTGCTGAGAGCATCCGCAACCACATTCAACCTGCCGGGAATATGTTTGATCTCAAATGAATATGGAGCCAGCTTTGAGACCCACCGCTGCTCAAAGGCATCAAGCTTGGGCTTGGTCAGGATATATGTGAGAGGATTGTTGTCCGACCAAACTGTGAATCTGTGGCCCTTGAGCCAATGGCTGAACTTATCACAGACCGCCCACTTGAGGGCCAAGAACTCAAGTCTGTGAGCAGGATAGTTGAGTTGGCTGCGACTGAGAGACTTGCTTGCAAATGCGATGGGCCTTGCTATTTCCTCATCAGCAGGCACCTGGGACAGGACAGCACCCAGACCATCAAGGGAGGCATCGGTGGAGAGGATGAAAGGCCTATCAAAGTCTGGGTGTGCCAGCACTACACTGTTGAGGAGAGCACACTTCAAAAGCTCAAACGCATCATCACAGGCAGGAGTCCAATCCTGAGGAGTCAGTTTCCGGAAGGTACCGGCTCTCCGTCGACCAGAGGCTCCTTTAATACTCCTCTTCTTCCCCGCAGTCAGAGCATAAAGAGGCTTTGCGATAGAAGAGCAGCCAGGAATGAAATGCTGGTAGTACAGTGCCATCCCAAGGAAAGACTTGACCTTTCGCTGAGATGGAGTGCAGCCGTCATCGTCCATTAGGTCTTCCTTCCTGAAAGCCGAGATGACCTCCACTTTCTCCCTGTCGACTGAGACCCCATGGCTGTCCACCACATGGCCCAGGAACCGCACAGACCTGCGAAGGAAGTGGCACTTCTTTTGAGATAGCTTCAGGTTGTTGGCTCGGAGACGGGAGAAGACGGTCTCCAGCCGACTTAGGGCTTCCTCCTCTGATGGAGCAAAAACGAGCAGGTCATCCAGGTAGCAGAGGAGGCTAGAGAAGTTCAGGTCTCCGAAGACACTCATCATCATCCGCATAAAGGATGCAGGACTGTTGCATAGCCCCTGGGGAAGCCTATTATACTCATACAAGCCTAAGGGTGTTGTAAAGGCTGTGTATCGTCTGTCAGACTCATGAAGGGGGATGTTGTAGAAGCCCGATGTAAGATCCATGGTGCTGAAAAAGGCATTCCCCCCAAGGGCAGCAAGGCAGTCAGCCTGGTGAGGCAGCGGGTGTGCATCCTTGACTGTCTTGGCATTAAGCCAGCGAAAGTCGGTGCAGATCCTCAATTCTCCTGACTTCTTCCACACCAGGACCAGTGGGGAGGCATACTCACTGACTGACTTACTGATGATGCCTTTCATCTCCATCTCAGACAACACCTCTCTCAGTTTGTGATAGTGTGCTGGAGGGACACGGCGATAGGGCAGCCGGAAGGGACGATCATCGGTGAGGTGGATTCGATGGACAAAACCCTTTGCTTCCCCACAGTCCAGCTTATCTTTGGAGAAGACATCCTTGTAAGTAAGCACAAGGTTAGCCAGCCGCTGTTTACACTCATCTGCTACCTCACAGCCCTCAAAGTCTATGTCTGCCAATCCACAGTCCTTGAGACGTTGGAGGGGGTCACAGGTGGAACCTGGCTTGGAGGCTGGTTTAGACGCCTGATCAGCCTGTGGTCTGCTTACACCCTGGGAGATAGGAAGGTCCTCCACAGCAACACAGGGGAAAACATCAGCTACTTTGGTATTGCGGCGTAGCACCACAGGTTTCATCGTGGGGTTGAGGATCTTCATAGCGACCCAGCGATCCCCCCACATGGGCGCTACGACCCGCCCGACGATGATGTCTCTTGGAGCTGAGCGGGAGGAGGTGGGCTCCACGATTATAGTGCTCCCTGGTGACACAGGAGCACTACTGGGCAGCTTTCCCCAAACCAGATACTCCTGCTGAGGTGCAAGGGTGATAGCCTGCTGCAATCTGACGGTGCCAACCTTGTCAGGGGGTTCAGGACCAGACCAGCGAGTTATGCAACTGAGCATTTGGAGGAACTGCTCACACTCTGGGTCTGAGGTGTTCGAACATATGAGCTTCCAGTATTGCTCATCAGATTTCATCCTCTGTATTATGGGTCTGATAACATTGCTTCCAATGATGAGCTCGTCCCTCTGTCCTGGGACAAGGAAGGTGGGCACAGTGAATTCAGATCCAAAAATCTCAATGTTCATTTCATAGATACATGTTGGCTGTGTTATAAGGCCACCACAGCCAACCAAGACCACCTTCTCAGGCACAGGTTGAGGATTCAGGAGAACACCAGCAGCTATAAGCCTGGACTCTGCCTCTTTACTGAGCGTGCATGACATGCTCCCTGAATCAAGCATCCCTCTCAAGGTAGACTGGCCATCAACGGTCACCGGAGCATAAAACAGTTCACTAGCTCCTACCACCCTGTGCGACCCCACAAAAATCACTGTATTATCATCAGGTAGATCACTACGACAGTTCACATACATAGACTGCAAATCATTTTCTTCACTGAGGGTTACACCAGCACTGCCCCTGCTACCCCTCTCATCACACGGGCGAGCTAGTTTAAAGCAGCATCGGAGGGTGAAGGGGGAGGGATGGCTGGGGAACGTGAGGCTTGTGGGCACTCGTGCCTTATGTGACCGGGACTGAAGCAGTTGAGACACAATCTGTAAAGTCTGCAGTGTGCATGGGTCGTGTGGTCGGCTGAACCACAGACCCTGCATGTAGTGGTGACAGAACCCTGGTGATTACGGGGTCGGTTACCCTGGCGATGATTTGGCTGACGGTTGGTAGGCTGATGGGTGTATGGCTGACGATTAACTGGGTTTTGGCTGCTTGCAAGGGAAGCAGAGCACAATGACAGAACTTTGTCAAACATAGTCACCAGCTCTGGAACACCAGGCTCCTTGGTTGATGTACAAATTGCAGCAGGAGGATCAAAGACAGCAGCAGGAGGAGGCAATGAGGTGATGTGGGGGCTCACAGTTACATTGTCCAGTCGAGGCTGACTGTAGGCCTGCATAGAAGCAGTCAGAGAGGTTGGAGGGGGGTTTGACTGGCATGCCACTGAAGCGGTCTGAGACACACAGGGGTATGCAGGATGGAAGGAATCTGTCATAGGGCTCTGACTGCAAGCTGAGAAACACGCTGGGTATTGGGACTTAGCTTGTGTCTTCCTCACATTTCTTGTGTGACTATCCAAACGCTCCTGGACCTCAGCTGCAGTCCATTGCTCAGGTGCCTTCAGCTGGAATGACATGGCAAGACTGGGATCGGGACAGTGATTAATGAACATCATGACCACTTCAGCACTGGGGTCCTCCACAGACCTGCCCCTCCTCCGAAGACACTCGTCAGCAGCATCGATGGACTTGTTAAGGCGAATCCAGTAATCCATAGCACTTTCACTAGCATGGGGGATGGTACTATAGAAATCTTTCATGGGCAGATTGGAGTATGAAAGCTCACTAAAGTTACCCTTTAATACATCAAACACAGCCATGGGTAAGTCAGTGGCACTTAGTTCAGGACGGCTGCGGAGTGACACCCTCACCACATCCCTGGCTTTGCCTGTCAGCCTTGACATCATCAGGTCAAACGTGTCTTTGTGTGTGTCACATTTCACCCTGTTCAAGTAACATTTCATCATGTCCTCCCATTCATGCACAGAGAATGTGTCAGTATGGTCACCCCTAAAGTAAGGTGGAGCTTTGGTGTCGGACTGCACAACTACTTTTAAATGTGATAAGTCACTTTTACTGAATGACTGACCTACAGGGGACTGAGGCTGGGCATCAGTGGGCTGGTGCATACTGCTAAGGCTGGCTGAGATGTTATCTCCAATCTGTTTAGCCAAATCTACAATCATGTCTCCAAAAGCTTCAACAGAGATGACTTGTGTAGGCTTAGGGTCTGATGGGACAATAGGTGTGGAACTGGCAGTGGGGGCTAATGATGGGTTAATAACTGACTGATCAGCTGTGTAGTTGAGAACACCGGGTGACATAAGTCTACCCCTACCAAAACTCAGTGAAGCAATCTGCTGACCCCTCCCCATCCCAAGGGTGATGTCATGTCCACGACCAGCCATGCTGCCAACCCTAAATGTATCTCCCCCTGACATAACAGACTTTCATAGAAAGGAAAAACTTGATAACACCCAAACTGAATGCAAACAATTGGCAGATATGTATCTTTTAACAGTATGACTTAGCACAACACAGTATAACCAAGGAACATGAAAACCCCAGGATGCAGACAAAATTAAAATATGAATGCAAATAGTCTCAGCCCTGATATAAAACAAATAGACCGTTTAAATTTTGAATAAAAAATAAGTAAATTATCACCTCATACACTTTGAATACACACACACACACACACAAAAAAAATCACCTTTCCCATATACAGTTCCAGAAATATTCCCTTTTAATTTATATATTTTTTAAAAGTGACCCTTTTATGCATTTACTGGCCACAAAAGACCCTCAAAGTGAGAATAGCATGAAAACAACAAAGCACACACTTCAGAAAGAGCGTAAAAGCGCTCCTCTAATCCCTCGTTCTAATTAACACACCTCGCGCGCACTCGGGGGCGCGCGTAGCTCGCGGAGGCCACACAGCCGGAGGAGGAGGAGAAGCGGGAATCTGATGGATTCGGAGAATCTCAGATGGATCCCGGTGGACCGGACAAGCGCCGATCGGAGATCCAACGGGTCGGACGGCACCAAGTGTAACCGGTGGAGGCTACTCTGCGTTGTGTAAAGTTGACGCTCAGACCAGTTTTCCTTTTGGAGGCGATCTCCGTTTATTCTCACAGCCTGACAGATACAATTAAAATAAACAATCTCCAGTTAGTCCTTCCCTCATTCAGCTCCTCTGCCATCAACAGTTACAAACGGGGCATTAAATGAACAAAACATACCTGACAGATACAATTAACAAAAACAATCTCCAGTTAGTCCTTCCCTCATTCAGCTCCTAAGCAAATGTACAAAAGTATATTACAGATTTTGACATTTAAAACAACATTTAAGCATAACGGTCAATTAACGGACATACACAGGAAAGAAATGCAGCTTACCTCTGCCATCAACAGTTACAAACGGGCAGAGGTACGCGCGAGGATCCAATATATATATACAGTAAACGGACACACAAAAATGACGTGGATTACAGGAGCTTAATGAAACACAAGCACAAGCAGACTAAAGAGGATAACATGTCAGGTAAGAACTATATATACAGATTTTGGGAAATTATAATACAAGAAATGAAAACTAAATAACTATCTTATTTGCAATATTTCTGTACAATTTTATATTATATATTAGCCTTGTTACATATATAAATATATATATATATATATATATATAAATATATATATATATATATATATATATATCCAAAGCATATGGTGGTAAGTGCAATTCCTGCTTGGTTTTGAGTTGGATTTTGTGGTTTTTATATCATTATTTCTCTGAAATAAAGTAAAATTGAAATCTAAAACTTTGTCACCAGATGAAACGGACATCAAGGATATAATTTTTAGTTATAACTCAATTTTGACCAAAAATGTAATTACTGCAGTTAGACTTTGTAGGGCAGCATACATCTATATATAGATGCATATATAAATCGACAATTACTGCTTTGTCAACTGGGTACTTTACATTTAAAGGTGTGTGGTGCTCTGAGTCTTCATTCTTTGCACTGTCGCTTTAAGTGAGTAAGTAATAGTACTTTAGTGGAGTAAAAATACTCAGTTACTGTGCAGCTGTGGTGTCGGGTGTCACTGGGCCTGGTGGGGGAGAGAAGTCTCTCTGACGTTAGTGTCAATCTGACCGCTAACGCCTTCAGACACACACTGTGACCCACCAAGGTAAGAGCACACAACCACACACATACACACACACACACACACACACACGCATATTCACACATATACACAAAGAGACGTGGTGTTTTATAGGAAGATATCTTGTGGATGTTGTGTGACACTTGTTGTTGTGTTGTCTGGAACTGTGAGGCCTTTTCACTGAGCTGCTGATCTCAGAGCTGACAGACTCTCAGGCAGCTGTCCTCTGCTAAAAATAGATCTCTCTCTCACACACACACACACACACACACACATCAGTTTAAACATTTTACTGTATTGTTTTACAGGGTTTTCTTTTTGTTTTTTCTACATAAAGTGCAAATGCCATGAAAAAGGTTAATTAAAATAATAATACATATTATTCAATTGCTTACTGTTACTTTTTAAAATGAGTACAAATGTTTTGGCCACTCAAAAGGCGAAAATTAATATTGTTATTGTCATGTTTGATCGACTTCATGACTTTATTAAATTTCCAAAAGTTATCATACATTATTTGTCCAAACAACTGCTTCTGGCTGCTCAAAAGGGGAAAATATGTAATATTACACTCTTATTTGGACAAAAAAGTAATAATAATAATAATTTTAAAGATGAAACTTGTATGTGTATATATATATATATATATATCTGTAAAATAACTGTTTTAACTGTTCTTTTTACATTGCTGTTGGGTTTTCTTACAGTGTACTCAGCGATTGTACCTGGAAAAAAATAAATAATGAATGAATTAATTCAAATTTAATTGAAATAAATGTAGGCTTTCATTTAATAATAAAAAATGTGATATATATTTGTGTTAAATTGCCTTTTTATATATACAACTAATACAATATTGTATTAATTCCCCAACTTATTTTCTTCCCTAATAAACTTTTAAAATATTTTTTATATTTCTTTTAAACTGCAATTAAAATCAATTACATTTCTATTAAATGCACTAAACAATAATTGATAAAATGTCAATTTTTTTTTGTTTTATTCACTTACCTTTGTTTTAGTGTGCTATTATGGAGGACTGAATCTGCCAAAATAAATGAATTAATCATTAAATAATAATAAAAACTAGGTAAATAGATTAAAGAGACAAAGCAATAATAATAATAATAACAATACAATTTTCCAAAATAAATGCAATAAAACAAGCAAAAAACAACAACTTGTTTTTACGGTAAAAAAACGGCAGCTGTGGTTACCAGAACTTTACCTTAATAAATACGGTGCAACTTTTTTTAATATTACGGTAAAAATATATTGGCACTGTTGATTTCATGTTTAAGATTCCCATTTTATTTCATTTTTTACTATATAAATAAAAGTTTTTTCCATCAAAAGAAATGCTGTTTTGCCATATAATTGACAAGAAAATACTTTATAAATGAAAACGCATAAATTAAAGATTTTACCATTAAAAATTAGTACATTTAACAGTGAGAAAAAGTATTTTTGCAAAAAATAAATGCAAAACTGCCACTTACTGTGGCTTGTATATATATTACATGAAATACATAATTCCAGTGTATTTTACAGTGGAGTGATGTATTTTTCAAAAAATAAAACTTTAAAAATACTGTTTTGGCTGATATATATATTTATGGTGTTTCATTGTTACTGAAACTGAATTAACCCATTTATTATTTTACGGTCTTTTACTTTTACTGTCATGGTTTAGCAGTTTTTCACTGTAAAATCTACGAACATTTTTTACAGTGTACAAAATCAAGAACTATCTTCCCATTTAAACAAAAATCCAAATAAAATGTAAAAGAACAGAATTTCAAGTTAACATGAATAAAAGCTTGTCATTATCAGTGGGATCCTGGCTGCCATGGCGTCGAGCAGCGAGAGCGAGGAGCGAGGAGATCAGACGGTTCCTGATGGCGAGGAGGCGCAGGAGGAGAGGAGCGTCCAAGGAGTCCAGGCTCATTACCTCCGCTGTCCGTCACCCAGGTAGGACACACCAGACTTCTGTTTCATTTCACTGAATTTAACCCATAAGAACCCAGACCCTTAACCCTTTATAGTAGTAGTTCTCAACCATTTTGAGTCGCGACCCCCAATTTCACATGCATGTACAAACTCAGTCGAAACGACGAATTTTGGACAAATAATGAAGCAGACTTTGGAATATGTCAGAAAAGACACAAAATTACCCAAAAAAGAATCAAATTGACCACAAAATGACAAAAAATGACCACAAAAAGACACAAATTGACCAAAAAACCCCCACAAAATGACCAAAAAAAGACACAAAATGGCCCAAAAAGAAACAAAATGACCAAAAAAGGGGGAAAAAATGACCAAAAAGAAACAAAATGGCCAAAAAAAATACACAAAATTACTAAAAACAGTATAAGTCTGGCAGTAGAATCACTAACCGCCAATTTAAAGTAGAAAAAACTATAGTTATTCTACGGATACATATTTCCTTAAAATAGATATTTACTTTATATTATTCATATTTTCTATATCTGTAAAATAACTGTTTACTGCATTTTTTACATTGTTGTTGGGTTTTCTTACAGTGTACTACTAATGGTTAAAATAATTTTCATGTAAAAATATTTCATGTTCGTCAAATTGACCACAAAATGACCACAAAAAGACACAAGACCAAAAAAGACACAAAATGACCAAAAAAGACACAAAATGGCCCAAAAAGAAAAACAAAATGGCCAAAAAAATACACAAAATGACTAAAAAAATACACAAAATGACCAAAAAAAGGAAACAAAATGACCAAGAAAGACACAAATTGACCACAAAATGATCAAAAACAGACCCAAAATGACCAAAAAAGACACAAAATGACCAAAAAAACCACAAAACGACCAAAAGAACAACACAAAATTATCAAAAAAAAAACATATTAAATGACCAAAAAGATTAAAACACATGAACACTTTAACACAATGGAGCCAGAGCTGACTTCCAAAATGATTTGGTGACCCCCAGAAATCATCTCGTGACCCCAATTGGGGTCGGGACCCCAAGGTTGAGAATAGCTGCTTTATAGGACACTCCTGGAAACTGAAAATGTCAACCCTGAAGTGTTTTTGGAGGATATTACAAGTTTTTGCAAAATGTTTCATTTTTATATTACAAATCAAGGTCAATTGAGTCATTATTATTATTAGGGCCAAGGGGCAATCGCACCGAGCAGTGGTCCCATACAGCAATAGCTGTAGGGACTAGTGCTCGGGGCTCGGCTCTTCCGGAAGCAATTTTGTCCCGCTACTAGTCCTACAACTTGAAGAGTTGCAGGACAAATTATACATCAAAACGTGCGGTTTGATCAGGATCGGTGTGCTATTAGTTTTCTCTACAGAATACGAATTTTTCGCGACGTACGTCGCATTTTGTATCAATCCCTGTTCAATGACCATGATCATTTTTGTAGAAATTCTGAGATTATAATGGGTGTGTATTGCACAAAATGTTCGTGTCACAGTGTGTGATGTCATCGCTCAGAGTGTAGAGGGAGAGAAAACATTGTCAAAAAATAAATTTGAAAACTGCGCTCCACTCCACTCTACAGAAATAATTTATACATAGAAACGTAGGAAAATTTGTCTTCTCCCTCACAATCCTCTGGTAAAGCTGTCAGAGTTATAGTTTGGGCGTAGGACACCCAGATGATCCACCAACACGCATCAACAGCCTCATTGGCTCCCATATTAAAAACGCACGAGGATTTCTAAAAAAAGGGAGATGTAACAGTTTTTTTAGATCGCTCTAACAAAGCTATTTTTTCATTTTTCTTAAAAAAAACAAACATATGTAGACGTTCAGGAAGAACTCAGGATGCTCAAAGTGAAGTCGGATCAATGATAGGTATTATGATTTTGCCAAAAATGCTTTCTGTTCAAGGCCAGAAATTCCAGTCCACCTCTGGCTGCTGTCACTCTTTCGGAACATTAACAGGTGTCAGTTAATTCTGTTGATTGCTTTGATCTGATTGCCTTTGATCTTTGATGTGATTACAGATACACACACACACACACATGCGCGTAAGCACGCACACTCCTTACACATGCATACACATGCTTCAAACACACACACACACACACACACACACACACACACACACACACACACAGGTAACTTTATGTGATTTTAATTACACACACACACACACACACACACATTTTGAGGTTAAAGGGCATAGTTTGAAATCTCTGAAGAATCTCATCATAGTGTACACACACCGGCAGTAGCCCCCGTGGCCCTTTCAGAATTTCCCCAGAGGAAATTTTCTAGTTATATTTATTATAGTCTCTTTCCCACAGCAACCCTGAATAGAGAATAAGACATCATTTGCATCCATCACCACTTTATCTTTTACCTTTAAACAATTTATTTTCTTTTTAGACTACTTAATGTCTGAATGTCTTTTTTTTTTTCTCACCTTATATATGAGAAGCACACGTACATTTAGTTGTATACTTTTTTAATACAATGACAATAAAGGAAAGCTTGAATCTTGTATGATTTACTGATTGGTCAGATGCAACAGTGTCACTATCTATGACGTAGAAGTTACCAAATATGGTTCTTTTCCTGATAAAGGGTAAAAGGAAAATTATGGGGGATATACCACAGACCAAGTGAACCACATAGAAGACATTTATGATGTTTAAAAAAAAAAAAAATTGAACCCTAAATGCCACAGATCTGTGATGTGACATATATGATACACTGAGCGTTTATGGTATTTATGTTAATGATTTTTCTTATTTTTGATTTTTTTGCTGCTGACAGAAACACAATTTTGCCTTTTTCTTTGCATCTCCACAACATATAATAAAATTGTGACATTAATAGTGCTGTTGAACAACAAATTATTTTTCAGATTTAATTTACTGATTGAAACTGACTTCCTGTTTCCTCCTCTCTTCCAGTTTCTCGATGGCGTCAGAGTCGAGGTTCTCCATGATCTCAGGCTCCGACGCTGCCAGCATCTTCATGGAACCGATCCACCTCTCATCCGCCATCGCCGCCAAGCAGATCATCAATGAGGGTGAGACGACTCAGAGTCCCTTCAACCTTCTGATCCTCAGCAAGCAAATACATACAAAATCCTGCAGCTCTATTCTGCCCTACAAAGTCTAACTGCAGTAACTACACAAAAGATAAAACTGAGAAAAACTGCTTTAAAAATGTTTAACATTTTTTAACTGGCCAGCCAAATTAGTTATAGGTAGGTCAGTGATACGACACTTATTTCTACATGTATTGATCATGTTATTTTTATGCTAAAAAATCATGATAATTTATTTGACCTTTGACCCCAAAAATGTAGTTAATGCACTCTGGTTTTGCTGTAAAAGGTTCTAATAGAAGTGCAAACGTAGAGTGAAGTAACTACAATGTTGTTGTCTTCTTTCAGCTTTTATATTTTGTTTTCAGTGAATAAACATTTTGAAATAGATTTTGTTATAAATGTATTTAAAAGTGTTTAACAACTCTATTCAAATATTTGCGTTTTTTTATTTATTTTAGACTTAATATTATCAAGAAATGTAGTCCAAATATAATTTTCTCACTTTTTTACTTCATCACTATCTAGATAATAATTTCCCTTTCAAATAAACTTATAATTTCTATTATTTTTATCTTTAAATTAATATATAAGTGCAGCTCTGCTTGGTTTTGAGTTGGATTTTGTGGTTTTTATATAATTATTTCTCTGAAATAAAGCAAAATTGAAATCTAAAACTCTGTCACAAGATAAAACAGACATCAAGGAGTTCATTTTTAGTTATAACTCAATTTTGACCAAAAATGTAATTACTGCAGTTAGACTTTGTAGGGAAGTATGGAATCAGCACAATCATGGCTAGAAATGGTAACAACTCAAACCCAAATGTCCTTTTGTGCAGAATAACACAGTTATAAATGGGATAAATTGTGATATTTGTGTCAGAATAATTTATTCTGCATGTGCCGTTTAAAATGTGTCCAAAAATAACTAACCAGATTCAGTTAAAAACAATACATTCTGCTCTTCAGCGACACTGTGAAGTCATGGTAGATTCTGCCGAGACAAACGGTCATGCAACAAAAATATTCACTGAAAATCTGTTTTTCACAGAGCTGAGAGGAGGACAGGAGAGGCTGGAAACATGGAAATGGTTCAACATGTGGAATATGTGAAGCAAAAGTTTCTTTTTCCACATTATAACTGTTCTGCACAAAATACTTTTTTTCATACACTTCTTGCCATGCTGTGCTGTTTCCATGGAGCTACATGAGGTTTTAATAAACTTTATATATTGCACAGGCCTATAGTCTTTCATTTATGTTAACCTTGTAATCATTTATTTACTAGATACTACTAGATTACCTAGATTGACCTTTATTTATTGCAGAGCAGTAACTTTAATATTCCTTCATAGCAGCAGTGGCACTGTGGAAAACAATATGCCAAAATGGCCTCTATAGGCAATATGGAACTTTATCTAAGTGAGTGAGTCCAATGTCACACACGCTAGCTGCAATTTATGCAAGCATTTAGACATTTAGAGAAATGTTAGTGAGAGTGCAATTGTTTTGAGTTTTATTTTATACGAAAAATGCAACAATACAGCCATTTAAAATGGATAGTATGAGTGAGTAAACTTTCAACATGAAGCTCTTTCCTGTCCTTGACTGCCCGAATCCGTGGCTATTCCACGGATTTCTGTGAGACCAGGTTGCATATTGCAGACATGTTGTGGGTGTGTCGGTGCATGCAGGCTGCGTGACCGCAACACAACACTTCTTCTTTGTTTTAAATCGGCAGTGTTTCGGCGCACTACCGCCACCTTTGGATCCGGAATGTATACCACACCATAACAAACACTTGTAAAGCACATGTATGTATAATGCAATGGGATCTGTGATTTTAACCTTTGATCGGATTTTTTGATCGTTTTTTCATCATATCGGGCCGATCCGATCAGTTGCCGATCGATCGCCGTCATCCCTACTTACGGCCCTGTCCCTCAGGGAGTCTTGTGGGGGGTACTGTGGGAATATGGGGTACTGGGCTCGTTGCTACGAGCTATCTGGTCCCTATATAACCAAAGTGAGAGCTGTGTCCGCCAGGGTTGCCCCTTGTCTCCGATTCTGTTTGTGGTCTTCATGGACAGGATCTGAACGCGCAGCCGGGGGGGAGGAAGAGATCCGGTTTGGTGACCTTAGAATTGCATCTCTGCTTTTTGCAGATGATGTGGTTCTTTTGGCTTCATCAGACCGGGACCTCCAGCACTCACTGGGGCGGTTTGTAACCGAGTGGGAAGCGGTTGGGATGAGAGTCAGCACCTCCAAGTCTGAGGCCATTGTTCTCTGCTGGAAAACGGTGGACTGCCCCCTCTGGGTGGGGAGAGAGGTACTGCCTCAAGCGAGGGAGTTCAAGTATCCAGGGTCTTGTTCAGCAGTGAGGGTAGAACGGAGCATGAGATGGACAGGCGGTTTGGTGCGGCGTCAGCAGTGATGCAGGCGTTGTACCAGACTGTCGTGGTGAAGAAGGAGCTGAGCCTGAAGGCAAAGCTCTTGATTTACTGGTCCATCTACGTTCCAACCCTCACATATAGTCATGAGCTTTGGGTAGTGATCGAAAGAACGAGATCGCAGATACAAGCGGCTGAAATGAGCTTCCTCCGTAGGGTGGCTGGGCTCAGCCTTAGCTTAGCCCGGAGTAGAGCCGCTGCTCCTCCACATCAAAAGGACTCCTTTTGATGTGGAGAACACCATAGACTTCAGTCTCAAGCTGCATTTGTTATTCAGTTTGAATCTTGCATGAAACATGGAAAATAGAAGAGAAGCTGTGAAGGATTGTGACTGGTGAAGAAATGAAAGTCCACATCCAACATGTGTGATGTGGTGGTGCCGTGGTCAGTGACAGTCAGTCTCGTTAGCAGAGGGCTGTTGATTGAGGAGATCAGCTTCAGTGACACGTCACTGATTCTGACAGAACGTCTCTAATGGACTATACATGTTTCATCTGCATCGGGCTTTGATGAGACGTGTGTGCTTTCACATGCACGCCCTTTGATCGAGCTGTTGGATGTGTGTTTTTCAGGACCACAGTTTCAAACAGCTCGCTACAATTATTTTATTATTTATAAAGGTATTTCTGTATTTATTTTTACATTTCCACATGTATTTATTTATTTCTACATTTATTTCGGTGAGAGTTTTGTCTCCCAACGGTGTCAAAATGTCAATGAATTCATAAATGTAGCAAATAAATAAATAGATAAATTAATCAATAAATGTAGAAATGAATAGATTTTTTAAAGTAAATATATTTATTATATAAATAAATACATGTGGAAATTTAATATTTTTGGGGGGAATGACTTTAAAATGTAGAAATAAATAAATAGATAAATAAATCAATGAATGTAGAAATAAAGATTTTCAAAAAGTAATTATATTTATAATTGAATTAATAAATACATGTGGAAATGTAAAAATTATTAAATTAAAAAAATAAATTTGGAAATGAGTATGTAATAAATGAAAATGTAGAAAGCAAGAAATAATGGTAAAAATATGGAATTGCTATTTATCTTGGTATGTCTGCATATTTATTTAGTTATTTTTGCTTTCTGCATGGGGTGGCTGTGGCTCTGTTGGTAGAGCAGCCCCCCACATGGAAGGTACATGAGATACTGAACCCCAAATGGCTCCCAATGCTGTGTTCATTTTATGTACCTGTTAGGGTAACCTCTGCCACCAGTATGAATGTGTGTGTGAACGGGTGAATGAGCGCAGTCTGTAGTGTAAAGCGCTTTGAGTGGTTACAAATCGACTAGAAAAACGCTACATAAGTGCAGGTCCATTTACCATTGCTTTAAGTCATTTATCTCTGAGAGACAACAATGTCAAAATGTAAATAAATAAATGTAGAAAAAATATATACACAAATAAGTAAATGTAATAAAATAGATTTAAGAAAATATTAATATATACAAGTGCATAAAAATGCAGAAATACATAAATAAATAATAAAATGTAATAAATATTTTTGCATTAATTTATATATATAAATTATATTATACACATAAATGTATATATTTTATATATATATTTATTTGTCAGTGGGAAAATTAGCAAAAATCACAATTGGCAGGGGAAACAAATACTTATTTCCCTCACCTATGAAAAATGTAAATAAAATAAACATAAAATCAATATGAAATTTACATATAATTTAAATAATATATACACAAAATACATATAAAATATACATAAATTATATGTATAAAAAATCTATTTTAGATTTTTTTTAAAAGCCTAATAAATATCCTATTTCATGTATGCTTATATTTCTGTACATTTTTCAATATTTTTTCTAAGCATTTTTTCTATATTTTTGTATATTTTATATATATTTTTTATATATAATTTCTTTATATTTCATATTGATTTTATGTATATTTTATGTGTTTTTTAAGATTTTATATAGATTTTATGCATATTTCATATGTATTTCATGTAAATTTTATTTAGATGTTATGTTTATTTGAAATAGATTTTATGTTTATTTTATATTTATTTTTTCAAAGATTTAGTAAGGATTTCATGTTTAAAAAAAAAAAATCAATATATACAGTGAGGGAAGTATTTGATCCCCTGCCGATTTTGTGATATATATATATATATATATATATATATATATATATATATATTCTCATTTGTTTTTACTCCTGCCATTTTCTGTCCTCCATACAAGATGGACAGTTGGTGACAGAAGACAGTCTGCCTCAGTTGACAGGTGTCTCGTGTCTTTCCTCCTCAGAACTACCACCTCGCAGCGTGCGGGCCGAGTCTGTCCCAGAGTCGATGCTGGAATCAGCAGAGCAGCTGATGGTGGAGGACCTGTACAACCGGGTCAAGGACATGATCGATGACCGCAGCCCCTATAACACGCCCTGTGTGCTGGACATCCAGAGGGCCATGGTTCAGGACCGCCTCGAGGCGCCCACCAACCCTGTGGACGAAGTGTGGCCCAACATCTTCATCGCTGAGAAGTGAGTCCCACAAATATTTAACCTGAAATATTCAGTGACTGTTTTGTGTCCATAGAGCTGCAATACTTATAAAATGTATGTATATTTCATATATATTTTCTGTACATTTTTATATATTTTTTGTATGCATTTTTTATATATTTTTGTCGATTTTATATAGATTTTTTACATATAATTGATGTATATTTTATATGTATTTTTGTTTATATTTTATGTATATTTTACTTTGACAGGTATCTTTTATACAGGCAATGAATTGAGAATGGAAGTACTTTATTAAAGTGAGAGGATTAATTTGTGTGTCTCATGGCTATATAACCGTTCTTTGGGAGCCAGAATTCTTGCTGGTCGGTAGGAGATCAAATACTTATTTCACTCAGTCAAATGCAAATAAATGTATAACTTTTATATCATGTGATTTTCTGGATATTTTTTTTAATTATTCTGTCTCTCACTGTTAAAATGAACCTACCAATAAAACCATAGACCGTTCATTTATTTGTCAGTGGGAAAGTTTTGCAAAAATCACAAAATCGGCAGGGGATCAAATACTTATTTCCCTCACTGTACATATCGATTTTTTTAAACATAAAGTCCATACAAATTCTAAGAGAAAATAAATATAAAATAAACATAAAATCAACAAAAATCTATACATAAAATCTAAATAAAATATACACAAAATACACATAAAATATGCATAAAATCAATATAAAATATTTTTAAAAATAAATGAAATATACATACAATTTATACAATATATACATAAGTCATATATAAAATATATATAGAAAATATACAAAAAATATAGAAAAATTGCTTACAAAAAATTTTGAAAATGTAAAAATATATACATAAAATAGGATATTTATTAGGATATTTTTTTAGAATATTCTGTCTCTCACTTATGTGTCAGTGGGAAAATTTTGCAGAAATCACAAAAATCTGCAGGGGATCCCTACAAAACCTCAGAGGATCCTTTATTTTATATTACCGTAAAAATATTAGCACTGTTGATTTCACGTTTAACATTTAACATTTTATTGCGTTTTTTACCATAGAAAACGTTTTTCCATCAAAAGAAATGCTGTTCTGCCATATGATTGACAAGAAAATACTTTATAAATGCCACATAAATTAAAGTTTTTATTTTTTTATTATAATTATTATTAATAATAAATATTATTATATTCATATTTATTATATTATATTTACAAAAGATAAATGCAAAAATTACAGTGATGGCCTACACATTATAACTTTATCTCAGAATATCTGTTGCTTTCACTTAAGTTTGCATCTAAAATCTCAGAAAATATATATATTTTTTACTCGTAAATTTACCAGTTTTAATAGAATATCTGATTTATTTTTCTCCGAAATTTGAGTTTTTGTCTTTTGCCACTTTCATCTTTATTTATGATATTCAAGTTTGTTTATATATTACAGTACATTTTTGTTACAAACAAGTATTGTTTTAAAGTAGAGCAATGGGGGTTTTTTTTATGTAAAAAATACAGTTTTGGCTGATATATATATTTACGATGTTTCATTGTTAATGAAACTGAATTAACCATTTAACAACCCATTTATCATTTTACGTCTTTTACTGTCATGGTTTGGCAGTTTTTCACCGTAAAATCTGCAGACATTTTATACAGTGTAGTAGCTGATGAAGACTATCGTTGGGGTTGAAAGCTTCAGTTCAGTTGGTCATAAAGTAAATTTCATGTTTGGTTTGCACATTTAGAGTTTCCACTCTTTGCAGGAAATGCATCATCTTCAGAGAGCAACACGGTCTTCAAACATTGTTTAATTATCATATAATATTGGAGGTTTCCTGGTTGATTCCAGACATCTGATTTCTGGAAGGTTGTTTTTCCTGTTCCAGATCTGTTGCGGTGAACAAGGCTCGTCTGAAGCGAATGGGCATCACCCACATCCTGAACACTGCCCACGGCACGGGCGTTTACACGGGCGAGTCCTTCTACGCTGGCATGAGCATCCAGTACATGGGCGTCGAGGTGGACGACTTCCCCGACACAGATATCTCACTGCACTTTCGTCCCACTGCAGAGTTCCTGGATGAGGCTCTGCTGACACACAAGGGTGAGAGACAGATGGTGTCATTTTCATCCTACCTGAGATGATTATACATTTTTTCATTAATTTATGGTTACAAAAGGCTGCTTTTTGTCCTCCAGACACATCAGAGGTATAAACAATAACTGTATATTAATTTTTAACCCCTTAACCCCTTTTTGTATCCATCTAGTAATTGTAAAACAAATTAAAAAAAATACAAATCACATTCTCCTACAATGGTAAAAATATTAGTATAACAGCATTTGTAATTTTGTTAAAAATGGAATTAGTTGTGATTGTCATGATTCCCTTGGAAATCATCTCAGAAAGTAACAAAAACTACATTCTTAATTGATTATTTTAGCTTATATATGATGGAATAACATTACATATTTATATTTACAGCAATGAATGATCGGAAGTTATGTTTTCATAGCACATAATTCATTATAATGACATTAGCTTGATACTGCTAAGTTAACCATAAAGCTCCAAATCAAATCTTGTTTGCTTGAGATAGTTAAAAAAAAAAAAAAAGTACATTCATTACAGTTTTTTTCATCTTTCATCATTTAATCATTTAACATTATTCTGTTCAGTAAGGATATGTTAAAAAAATGTACCTACCTTTCAAAATTTCACCAAAAACAAATGTCTGGAGTGATTTTCTTGTTTCCGATTTCCTGGTTGGAGACGAGACTAAGAGGCCTACTATTTAAAGACACAGTGACATCTAGCAGATTTTTTTTTAGAAAAACAAACCTCAGCCAAGTGGTAGAGATGGCTCAATGAGGTGAATTTCAGTTAAACACTCCTTTCTTTGATGTATGTATGGTGTATTAATATGGTTACTCAAAATGTGCTCTACCATATGGCTGACCAGGCAGTCAAAGGGTTAATTAACCAACTACTGATCAGGCTGTAATCAGTTCTGTTTCCTTTTAGGAAAGGTTCTTGTGGTCTCCATGATGGGCATCAGCCGCTCTGCCATCCTGGTGGCGTCCTACCTGATGATCTTCCACCACATGTCCATCATGGAGGCACTGACGTCCATGAGGAAAAAGCGCCCAATAAACCCCAACGAAGGCTTCCTGAAGCAGTTGAGAAACCTCAACGAGACCCTGATGGAGGAGCGCGACGATGACGACGACACGCTCAGCCAGTGCTCCGTTATCGATGCACGTGCCCGTGCGCGCATCTTTGGCGAGGGCGGGGACGACGATGATGATGACGACACTGATAAAGAGGAAGAGCAGAGTATGATAGAGGTGAAAGCGCACTCCATCATGATGGAGGAGGAGGAGGACGGAGAGAGCGTGATGAGCAGTGTCGCCTCTTCTGCAGCCGCTGCTGCGCTCAAAAGCGGATTCACCGGAGCACAAAACGGCCTGGGAGACAGTCAGGAAAAGATCATTCTGCCGAAGGAGGAGACTGGGGACGAAGGGGAAGATGAGGACGACCTCGATAGCATGATACGTGAGTGGCAGCGGAGGAACGAGAAGTACCAGAATGACGACTGGTGGGAGGCGCAGCTAAACAGCGACGGCGAGGATGGAGAATCTCTCTCTGGGGCTCGACCGAAGAAGACTGGCGAGGACGCTGATGTGGAGAGCGTCACCAGTGAGGATGTTCAAGCCATGAAAGATCGGCTAAAGCGGCGCCTCAGGCGACCACCCTCAGATGCCATGTCCACCTCCAGCTGCACAAGTTACTCTGATCTTTGGAAACAGCGTCTGAGGGAAATAGAGGAACAAGCTGCTGCCCGCTACCGCAAGAAAGAAGACGATGAGGGCAGCGAGAGCACGGCGACAGAAGGTGGAGACGGAGGAAAGAAGAAGGTTGAGGTCGACGTGGAGAGCATCCTCTCCGACACCAGCTCCATGTACAACTTTTGCCAGAAGAACAAGGACAAGATGACGCCTTTGGAGCGATGGCGCATCAAAAGGATCCAGTTCGGCTGGAACAAGAAAGACAGAGAGGATGGAGAAAAAAGTTCAATCGGAGATGGAGAGAAAGGTGACAGCGAGGGAGAGGCCAGGACCCCAGCCTTCCAGGACGTCAACCTGACTGCGTACCAGTCATGGAAGATGAGGCAACAGAAGCGTTACGGGGAGGAAAACACGGAGGAGATTCTGGAGATGAGTCGGGTTGAGGACTCCGTGACCACCAAGCGCAGGCAGAGACGTGAGGAGATCCTGGAGCGCTCGAAGAAGACTTTGGAGGACAGTCAGTCCATGTGCGGTTGGGAGAGCGAGAGCTGTGTCAGTGGAGGAACCATTCCTCTCTCCGCCTTCTGGGCCGGAGCCGGGGTCATGGGCCCGCCGAGTGCCGCCAATGATGACAACATGTCCATGCTGAGCGGTCGGTCCTCCGTCATATCCTCTGTGTCCCAGCCTCGCAGTGCGAGATCAGCACATTCTGTTCACCCCCAGACACCACTTCCCCCCATCCTCCCGGTCCCTCCCATCCAAGGCCCTGCAGGAGAACCGATGGTCAACTTAGCCAGCATCCAGAACTGGATCGCCAGTGTCGTCTCCGAAACGATTAAGCAGAAGCAGAGTGAGATGAGCCTGCCTCCTCCGTCACGAGTCGGATCTGAGTTCAGCTTTGGCGGCACACCAAGCGTGATTTCAGGCCGGGGCCTGGATGACGACAAGGTGTCTATGTTGAGCGGTGCCTCATATTCCAGTGCGCTGTCGCAGGGTCGCGGCAGGGCAACGTCTGTCCTCTCTGGTGGCGGGGCGAGCAGCTACTCTGGATCCACCCTCAGCTCCAAGAAAACCAAGATCACCACCACCAGCGTCCCTCTTTTCAGCCTCTTCCAGGACCAGGTGGACATGGGCAAACTTGACGCCATGGACAAGGAGATTAAGTCTGAGATGAGGGGCAAAATGGCTACCTACGAGAAGAAGAAGATCCTGGAGGACAACAAGCGCAGCACCCTCTACAAGAAGAAGAAACCAAAGGATGACGAGGATGACGAGGAGGAGGAGGAGGAGAGAAAGACAAGAGAGGAGGAGTTTCTCAAGGAAACAAAGAAAAAAGAGAAACCTGCGAGGACCTTTGGCCTCTCCGGGTGCCTGAATCTCAACCCGGCGCTGGAGAAAGAGAAGAACACCAACATCGACGACTGGCTGGAGAGTGTCCGGCCTCCTCCCAGTAAGTCGGCGTCTGGAGCAGAAGGCGTCCAATTGGAGGATGCCTATGACGACCTTGATGCCTCCGCTTCCGAGTTTGACTTCTCGAGCCGCAGGGATTCCTACGCCGAAGAAGATGATGAGGAAACTTACAGCGTCACCTCTAGATACAGATCGAGGTTACGCAAAAATCTGTCGAGTGACGACACGAGCAACGGCTTCTCCAGCCGGACAGGCGGGTCACACGCTGCTTACGCCAGGAGCGATGAGGGGACGGAGAGCTACGATGACATCTTCACAAAGAGGAAGTTTGCTCATCGTTCTAGATATGAAACAAGCGAGTCAGAAGGCAGGAGGAGTCAGAGGGAGGAGGTGGACGAGGAAGAGGATGACATCGCCACCTTCATCGCCCAAACCAGGCAGAGGGTCAGAGCCCGCGCCGCTGCCGAGCCCGTGGATGACGAGGTGCTCAACGCCTGGAGGGCACAGCAGGAAGCCAAGTCACAGAGCAGAAGTGAAGCTTCGGATGCACTTTTATAAAATAATCAAATATTTGAACTCAGTGGCGGACTCAGAGGAGGGGCAGGAGGGGCAACCGCCACCCCTCATGCCTCCAAGGTTGAAAAAGTGCCCTCTAGAGTGGTGAAAATGAGAGGAAGTGCCTTATTGGATGCCCTTTACACATGCAAAAAATTAATGGGGGCCCTCTAGGGTGCCCCTTCATATAATAAATTATGATGATGTGCCCTTGAGAGCAAAAAAATTGATAATGTGCCTTAATGAGTGCCCTTCTAGTGTCCTTCTAGTGCCCTTCCAGTGTCCTTCTAGTGCCCTTCTGCCCTTTTGGTGCCATGGTGCTCTTTGGTAGCTGACAAACAGGGAATATGAAAGAGGCGTTGCTTTCATGTGCCGTTGCTATGATGAACAACTACATCGAGTGGTACAAAAATCGGCAACGAAGCAAAAAGTGGATCAATAGTCTGCCTGTACCCGTAATAGAAAAGTTTTAATTCAATTCGATGCCAAGTTTGAAAACACAATAAAGTGCCCTTGTAATAGAGAGAAAAAGAATCCCAGTGAACAAAATTATCTGCAGTGACACAAAAATGACACAATAGGATATCAATAAAGATCCTACAATACAGTATCAAGCAACTGTGAAAAATGTGATACGAGGTTTTTGCTCTCATTTAGCTCTCAAAGTGAACAAGATTGATGCATTTTACTTAAAAATGTACACATTTTATCCAGGACCCCCAGACCGCCCCATGTTGTGCAGAATGTGCCCTTTTTATTTTTTCGCCCCTGCCCTTCAAAAAGTCTGAGTCCGCCACTGTTTGAACTCTTCGAGGACTGAAAGAGTTTGTTCCACAAAAAAATATAATAAAATCCTTTGGAAGCAAGTGCTGTGAGAAGAATATAACACATATTTTATTCACTATTATAAAAATCCCATTATTGCACCAGAAATAATTAATGTTTTGTTTGCTCTACGGCTAAATGTAAAATACATTTCATACGTATTTTCATAAAAGAAAAAAACACAATTGTTACATTATTTTATTTATGAAATACATGTTCTGACAAATGATACCTTGTGGGTTTTTCTTTTTTTTTTTTTTTAAATCAAACTGATTGAAAATAATATTTGATATTTTTGAAAATAAATTAACTTCTAAATTATTATTATCATATATTTCCATAATATTATTGACATAAGTAGAAAATTTCCTCTGGGGAAATTCTGAAAGGGCCACGGGGGCTACTGCCGGTGTGTGTACACTATGATGAGATTTCAAACTGTGTGTGTGTGTGTGTGTGTGTGTGTGTGTGTGTGTGTGTGTGTGTGTGTGTGTGAGAGAGAGATTAAAATCACATAAAGTTACGTGTGTCCGCGCGCGCGTATATGTTTGAAGCATGTGTTTGCATGTGTGAGGAGTGTGCGCACTTACGTGTGTGTATCTGTAACTGTAATCACATCAAAGATCAAAGCAATCAACAGAATTAACTGGCACCTGTTCCGGCACACTGACAGCAGAGACTGACGGACTGGAATTTCTGGCCTCGAACAGAAAGCATTTTTGGCAAAACCATAATACCTATCATTGATCCGACTTCACTTTGAGCGTCCTGAGTTCTTCCTGAACGTCTACATATGTTTTGTTTTTCAGAAAAATGAAAAAATAGCTTTGTTAGAGCGATCTAAAAAATCTGTTCCATCTTCCTTTTTTTAGAAATCTTCGTTTTTAATATGGGAGCCAATGAGGCTGTTGGTGCATGTTGGTGGATCATCTGGGTGTCCTACGCCCAAACTATAACTCTGACAGCTTTACCAGAGGATTGTGAGGGAGAAGACAAATTTTCCTACGTTTTTATGTACAAATTATTTCTGTAGAGTGGAATTTGCGGCCTGGAGCGCAGTTTTCAAATGTATTTTTTGACAATTTATTCTCTCCCTTTACACTCTGGCGATGATGTCACACACTGTGACACGAACATTCCGTGCAATAGACACCCATTATAATCTCAGAATTTCTCCAAAAATGATCATGGTCATTGAACAGGGATTGATAAAAAACTATATGACCTATCGAAATGTGGATTAATACACCGATACACAAGACTGAGTGTCTACTGTTTAAAGTTTAAATGGAGCCTCTAGGTGAAATTATGCCGGAGAAGTAGACGTTTAAAAATCTCCAATTATTGATCTTTTTCGCTCATTTTTCTTCGGCCGTCCCATTCATTTCAATGCAAAAAAAATTTTGCGATTGCCCCGAGGCCCTAATAATAAAGAAAATAAACAACTTCACAAATGACTTTAAAAGTAAAATATCTTTATGGGTGAGTAATGTATTCATTACAGTTACATTTCATTATATAACTATTACATTTTATTAATTTTGCATTATATCTATATAACAGAATGAGCTGAACGATTTTATTTAACTGCACAATATTTTTTCATGCAATCGAACCTTTAAAGACTTGTAAGTTCAGGTTTTGTTTCATTTGTCCTTTGCACAAACAAGATATTTATTTTGTTGTATAACAAACATAGAGGGGCAATTCTAGAGAATAAAATGACACATGTTCCTATGAAAGAAGATAGTTTATGAATGCCTGCTGTACGTCAATGCTCAAAACTCAGTAGCTAAAATAAAACGTCATAGCACCATCCACAGGACGTCAGGGAGAGTGCTGTCAATAATTACAGAATAATAATTCTAAAATCTGACTGATTCAGATGAATATTCAAATTATCTTAAATATAAGTATTTTAAATATTTGTTTAATGAATTGGAATAAAAAGTGTTAATAAAATGAGTATATAAATAAAGTACTTGGTTAATATGTTCACATGCTATTGAATGTACTAAAAAATAATATTAAATAAATAGATACAGTCATTAAGTAATTGGTAAGAATGTAACATAAATTCATATTTGATGTACCTTTGTATTTATTCCCATGTTTATTATTTAATCAGTTATTCTCCTATTAATTAATTCATTTATTTATTTTTCTACAAAGTACAGGGTTTTCAATTTAATTTATTATTTTTTTAAATACATTCTTTATATATATATTATATAAAAAAAATATACAAAAATTATATATATATATATATATATATTATATATATGTGTATATATATGTGTTTATATGTATGTATATATGTATGTATATATATATATAAATATATATGTATGTATATATGTATATATATATATATATGTACAGTTGAAACCAGAAGTTTACATACACATACATATAAAAAGATGCATATGCTTTTTTTCTCACTGTCTGACATAAAATCAGACAATCACTTTTCCTGTTTTAGGTCCGTTAGGATTACCAAAATTATTTGTATTTGCTAAATGCCAGAATAATGAGAGAAGGATTTTTTAAGACAGTTTTTTTATTACTTTCTTCAAAGTCAGAAGTTTACATACACTAACATTATTATGCCTTGAAACAATTTGGGAAAGCCCAGATGATGCTGTCATGTCTTTGGAAGCTTCTGATAGGTTCATTGACAACATTTGAGTTAATTCGAGACACACCTGTGAATGTATTTTAAGGCACACCTGAAACACACTGCTTCTTTGTGTAACATCATGGGAAAGTCAAAAGAAATCAACCAAGATATCAGGAAGAGAATTGTGGACTTGCACAAGTCTGGTTCATCCTTGGGTGCAATTTCCAGATGCCTGAAGGTGCAACATTCATCAGTTCAAATAATTATACCCAAGTATAAACACCATGGGAATGTCCAGCCATCATACCGCTCAGGAAGGAGACGGGCTCTGTGTCCTTTGGTCCAAAATGTGCATATCAACCCAAGAACAAAAGCAAAAGACCTTGTGAAGATGCTGGCTGAAGCTGGTAAAAGTGTGTTATTATTCACAGTGAAGCAAATAAATAATACAAAAATATTTTTTTTTTATGGGAAATAAACAGCGGGGAAAAATGCCAAGGGAAAAAAAATATGAATTAATAAATAGAAATATACACAAATGCATACATACATTTAGAAATGTATAAATAAATAATAAATAAATGCATTTGAAAATAATCAAAATTAAAAAAACAATGTAAAGATGAATAAAAGTGTTGGAAAATAAATTAAGAGGAGGATTAATGCAGACATAGATAAAGAAAAAAGCCAATAAAAATGCAAATACATTCATGTCACATTTAATCCATTCATTAATGTTTTGATTTCATTTCCATATTAATTTTGGAAGGTTTATTGTCATATTAATTAAGTTATCTTGTCATTTATTCTTTTTCTTCCATCCTCCATAGTGTGCTGCAGTAAAGATGGTGACATAATGTTAATACATGTAAGACTCATTACAGCTTATAGTGAAGCTTTACATACCAGCGCTGGATAAACCACAGTGGGAATGTTGATCTTCAACAAAAGATGTAAAATTACCAAGAAAGACACAAAATGACAAAACAGGACACAGAATTACCAAAACAAAGTAATAAAAGTCTGACACAAAATGTAAAATAAAAAGAATGGCGTTCATGTCCCATTTAAAACACCCGTGATTCAAACACCACTTAACTTCTCTGCATTATGTTTTTACATAACTATATCACTTCCAGTAGTCACGTCGTCTTCGTACACTGTAAAATAAAAAAACTTTGTTTTTACGTTAAAAAAACGGTAGCTGTGGTTGCCAGAACTTTACCGTAATAAATACGGTAGAACTTGTTCTAATATTACGGTAAAAAGACATGATTTCACGTTTAAGATTGCAATTTTTTTAAATTCAATTTTTGTACTGTATAAATAAGTTTTTTCCATCAAAAGAAATGCTATTTTGCCATATAATTGACAAGAAAATGGTGTTTAGTACATTTAACAGTGAGAAAAAGTATTTTTTTTAAAAAAGATAAATGCAAAAATTACAGTGGCGGCTTGTATATATATTTCATTAAATACATATTACAGTGTATTTTACAGTGGAGTAATGTATTTTTCAAAAAATACTGTTTAGGCTGATACAGTATATACATTTACGGTGTTTCATTGTTACTGAAACTGACTTAACCTATTTATACATTTTTATGTTTTAATGTCATGGTTTGGCAGTTTTTCACTGTAAAATCTACAGACATTTTTTACAGTGTAACTACTTCACTTCAAGCATTTACAAAATGTATTTACTTTTTAAACTGTCTTTTATCAAACCCTAACCAGGAGAAGTGGTTTTGTAGCCTAAGTTCAACCAAACTGCAGCCTTTTTTGAAGTGAACCTTACAATGTCCTGCAACTAGTTGGGTTGCTATTTTTAGAAATACCCCTGTGCATATCATATACACACAAAATTTGATTTTGGCCTATGCATTGCACATAATTTGAAAGTATAAAGTTGTGTTATTTTTAACCCAAATTTGTGAGAGTTGGGTGGAGAGTTACTACTTTCATTTTCACATACAGTATGTAACCCTCTGGAGTCACCAAAAGCTCCAAATCATGCCTTCTTCATGACATCCAGACTAGAAAACAAAGCAGTGTGGAGCCCTACTGTAAATTTACCTCGAAAGTTCTGTCTGTAAACTCCATGAGGCCAGTTTCAGTTTGATGATGATATACCAAGTAAAACTGGAGACAAGCTCAAATATATTTAGTATAAAATGATAGAACTGGATGTAACCCTCTTATATGTTATATTTGCAACCTTTGTTCATATTTGCAACATTTAAACTTCTTTATTGAGCATGATAGTATTTTGACAGTAAAAGATGATTCAAAATCACATTTTATGTTGGACTAAAGGACTAAAAAAGACACAAAATGACCAAAAAAAGACACAAAATGACCAAAAAAACAAAACAAAAGATACATAATGAATAAAAAAGACACAAAATTACCAAAAAAGACACAAAAGGACACAAAATGACTAAAAAAGACACAAAATTACCAAAAAAAGACACAAAATTACCCAAAAAAAAAAAAAAAAGATACATAATGAATAAAAAAGACACAAAATTACCAAAATTGTTACGCTTAACACACAAGACACAAATAAAATAGAGTCCCACTAGAATAAAAACCAGAGTTGGATGACAGTATCATACACAATCACATTTATGTTGTTTTTTTCTTTCTTTCTTTTTGGTTCAAAATGTTGATCCAGTAAGTTAGAATAATAAATCAATTATTATCTGGTCATATTAGGTGAGGTTGTGCTGAAAAATAATATTTAAAAAAATAATAATAGGAAAATGAAGACATTGAGGAGTGGAAACAACAAGAAGAACAACAGATTGGTGGAAAAGAAGAACAAAATGTTGACAGAAAGGAAGAAGTAATAAAGGGAAAGGTAGAAAATGGAGAAAAGGGGGAGCAAAAGATTGATGGACAAGAAGAAGAGATGGATGGAAAAGAAAAAGCAGAACAACAAAGAGTTGATAGAAAGAAAAAATTGAGGCAAAGACACAAGAGGAACAACAGATTGATGCAAGAGAAGAAAGTCCTCAGATCTTTTCAGTATTTTTGTCAAGTTTGTCACTTGTCGAAGCAAGTGGGAAAAAGGTTTTGTAAGTATTTCAATAATTCCCTCTCAGAATGTGTGTGGAGAGGTCCAGTAGAGAAATCACACCTGACAGATTAAAGTATTACAGACCCAAGGCTGAAAACGTGACCTTCAGGTCACCAGACTGTGGATTGAGAAACGACGTGTGCTGCCAATCAGCATGAATCAAATCCTTTCTTAACATGCACAAGAGTTTTGAACCTTAGTGGAACACTTGCAGCTTTATTCCTTTCACTCTGTTTGAGCAGTTCTGCTGCAGCATGGCGAGCTGGTGGATGTCTGCAGACCCACTGGATGGTCCGGACCTGGACGAGGACTCCATCGTTTCTCGGGTCATTCAGGCAGTCGGGTTGTTTGGAGATATTCTGTCCCTGGAGGACGCCATGCTGTCCGATGTCTATATGGAGGACGACACTAAGGGGACGGCAGCAGGTGAGGAGCAAAGTGTTGAAGACGCAGCTGACAAGGTCGAAGATGAAGAAATGCCAAGAAATGAAGTGATGAAGGAAGAAGAGGTGGGAGAGAAAGGAGGAGAGCAAGGGGTCGAGAGCAAAGAGGAAAAGGAGGATGAAGATTTGCATGAAGGAGAAAAAGAAGAAGAAGAGGAGAAACAACCTGACAAAAATGTTGAAACAGAGAGAGAAAAGCTGGTAGTAGAGGAAGAAGAAGGGACCGAACAGGTGGTGGAGGAGGAAGAGAGTAAAGGAGAGATGGAAGGAGACACAAAAAACAAAGGAGTGGTAGAAGAAAAGAAAGATAAGAGGGAGAAAGGAAAGGAGGCTGAGGACCAGGAAGGGGAGGGAAAAGTTAAGAAGCAAGAAGAAAAAGGTGGCAGAGAAGAAGAACAGCTGTTTGAAAATAAGACAAAAGAAGAGGAAGGAGGGGAGGACAAGACTGGAGAGGAAGAAAGAGAGCAACAGGTCAAGTGCAAAGAGGAAAAGGAGGACAAAGATTGGCATAAAGGAGAGAAAGAAGAAGAAGAGGAGGAAAAAAACAACAAAAATGTTGAAACAGAGAAAGATGAACTGGCAGAAGCAAGAGAAGTGGAGGAAGAAGGGATCAAACAGGTGGAGGAGGAGGAGGAGAGTAAAGGAATGATGGAAGGAAACACCAAAAACAAAGATGAGGAAGAAGAAGAGGAAGATAAGACAGCGAAAGGAAAGGAGGCTGAGGACGAGGAAGGGGAGGAAAAGGCCACTAGGCAAGAAGAGAAAAAAGGAAGAGAAAAAGAACAGCTTGAAAATAAGACAGAAGAAGAGGGAGGAGGAGAAGACAAGACTGGAGAGGAAGAAAGGAAGGAGGCAGACGAAGGTGAAGACAGTTTGAAAGAAGTAACAAAGGTCGAGGTTGAAGGGGACGAAAGACAGGATGAAGATGAAGTGGAGAAGAGAGAAGAAATAAACAAAGTGGAGGATGAGGTGGTAGAGCCTGTATCAGATGAAGAGGAGAAAAACAAAGAAGAGAAGGTGGAAGAGGAAGGAGGAGAGAAACGGATGGAGTTCAAAGAGAAAGAGGATGAATGTTTGCATAAAGGAGAAAAAGAAAAAGAAGAGGAGAAACAAACTGACATAAATGTTGAAACAGAGAAAGAAAAGTTGGTGGAAGTAAGAGAGGAGGAGGAGAAACGGAGCAAACAGGTAGCGGAGGAGGAAGAGAGTAAAGAAGAGATGGAAGGAGACACAAAAAACAAAGGAGAGGTAGAAGAAAAGGAAGAAAAGACAGAGAAAGGAAAGGAGGCTGATGACCAGGAAGGGGAGGAAAAAGTTAAGAAGCAAGAAGAAAAAGGAGGCAGAGAAGAAGAACAGCTGTTTGAAAATAAAACAAAAGAAGAGGAAGGAGGGGAGGAAAAGACTGGAGAGGAAGAAAGGGAGGAGGAGGCAGGAGAAAGACAGGATGGAGATGAAGTGGAGGAGAGAGAACAAATAAACAAAGTAGTGGAGGATGAGGAGGGAGAGGAAGAAAAGATGAAGCCTGTAACAGATGGAGGAGAGAAAGAAAAGGAGGCAGAAAGAGTAGAACAAGACAGGGAGGACAGAAAAGATGGAGAGAAAGACTTCAATGCGCAGAAGGAAGAAAAGAATGGAAGAAGGGATGGAGGACAAGAAAAACAGAAGAAGTGTCTCGGTAAGGACGAGGACGGAGAACAGATGGAGGCAGAGGATGGAGAGATGGAGGAAAAAGGAAAAAAGGAGGTTATGGAGGAGGGAAGTGAAGAGGACCGAAGAGAGAAAGAGAAGGAGAGAGGAGTGGTAGACGACGCAAAGAAAGAAGAAAACAGGGGGACTGCTGAAAATGAGGAAGAGATGGAGGATACAAGAGAAAAGGAGGTAGAGAAAGAAGAAGAGAAACAAAAGGTGGATGGAAAAGAAGAGATGGAGGAAAATGAAGACATTGAGGAGAGGAAACAACAAGAAGAACAGATTGGTGGAAAAGAAGAACAAAATGTTGACAGAAAGGAAGAAGTAATAAATAGAAAGGTAGAAAATGGAGAAAGGAGGGAGCAAAAGATTGATGGACAAGAAGAAGAGATGGATGGAAAAGAAAAAGCAGAACAACAAAGAGTTGATAGAAAAGAAGAAATTCAGGCAAAGACACAAGAGGGACAACAGATTGATGCAAGAGAAGAAAAACTGGAGGGCAACGTAGAAAAGGAGGTAGAGAAAGAAGAAGAACAAAAGGTTGATAGAAAAGAAGATATTCAAGAATATAAATATACGGAAGTAAAGAAACAAGAGGAACAACAGATTGACAGAGAAAAAGAGTTTGAGGAAAAAAGAGAAAAGGGGGGAGATAAAAAAGAAGAAATGCAAAAGGTTAATGGAAAAGAAGAAGAGATGCAAGGAAATAAAGATACAGGGGTGAAGAAACGAGAGGAACAACAAGAGGAACAACAGATTGATGGAGAAGAAGAAAATATGGAGGCAAAAGGGGAAAATAAAGTACTGTTAGAAGAAAAAGAGGAACAAAACATTGGTGGACAAGAAGAAAACATCAAGGAAAAAGAACAACAAAATGTTGATAGAAAGAAAGAAACTGAGGCAAAGAAACAAGAGGAACAAAAGATTGATGGAGAAGAAGAGATGGAGCATAAAGGGGAAGAGGAGGTAGATAAAGAAGTAGAGAAACAATATGTTGGTAGAAAAGTGGAAGAGGAGGTGAAGGATGGGGAAGAAGGAGAAACGGCGACCTCTGGAGGCAGAGAAGAAAATGCAGAAAAACAAGAAGAAAAAGAGAGCAAAGAGGAGCCTAACGAGGAGCCTGCAAATCAGCTCAATCAGTTTGATTCCCAAAAACCATCCCCTCCATCCCCTCTTTCATCTCCATCTGCTGCATCCCTTCCATCCCTTCCATCCCCTCCATCCCCTCTCTCAACACCATCAGGTCCATCCCCTCCATCCCCTCCATCGCCTGCATTAGCTCCATCCCCTCCATCCCCTCTCTCAACTCCATCAGGTCCATCCCCTCCATCCCCTCCATCGCCTGCATTAGCTCCATCCCCTCTATCCCCTCCATCGCCTGCATCCCCTTCGTCCCCTCCATCCATTCCATCCCCTGCATCCCTTCCATCCATTTCATCCCCTGGATCCCCTCCATCCCCTGCATCAGCTCCATCCCCTGCATCAGCTCCATCCCCTCTATCCCCTCTATCCTCTCCATCCCCTCCATCCCTTCCATCGCCTGCATTAGCTCCATCCCCTCTATCCCCTCCATCGCCTGCATCCCCTTCGTCCCCTCCATCCATTCCATCATCTGCATCCCCTCCATCCCCTGCATCAGCTTCATCCCCTATATCCCCTCCATCCCTTCCATCCCCTTCGTCCCCTCCATCCATTCCATCCCCTCCATCCCCTGCATCAGCTCCATCCCCTCTATCGCCTGCATCCCCTTCATCCCCTGCATCCCTTCCATCCCCTCCATCAGCTGCATCAGCTCCATCCCTTCCATCCCCTCCATCAGCTCCATCCCCTATGTCCCCTCCATCCCTTCCATCCCCTTCGTCCCCTCCATCCATTCCATCCCCTCCATCCCCTGCATCAGCTCCATCCCCTCTATCGCCTGCATCCCCTTCATCCCCTGCATCCCTTCCATCCCCTCCATCAGCTCCATCAGCTCCATCAGCTCCATCCCCTCCATCCCCTCTCCCAGACTCTGAGTGTGCTCAGATGCTGAGTCATGCTGGTGCAGGAACTGGAAATGAAGCCCCCAGAGTGCCCACAATAGAACAACAAAGCCCAAGCGTCTGGGACATTTATCCCACATCGGCGAGCAGCGACAAAGAGACAGAGACGGAGGGAGTTTCTCTGACAGACACAGATCTGTCCCACGAGTCTGCTGCTGCTCATCTCAATCTGACACCGGGGGAAATACAGATTGTGGAGGAACAGGAGCAACTCAAAACGTCATTGCTGACATCATTTCCTGCTGCAGGACATCGAGCGGAAACTGCAGATATTCCACTTGAGCTACATACAGGTAATCTAAACTCCTGCTGTTACTGTTATGATTTTGGAGCAGACAAACACTGATAGCTTCCATAAATGAGGAAAAACACACTACACTGTAAAAAAATGTCTGTAGATTTTCGGTGAAAAACTGCTTAACCACGACAGTAAAAGACCGTAAAATGATAAATGAGTTAATTCAGTTTCAGTAACAATGAAACACCGTAAATGTATAAAATACTTTTTCTCACTGTTAAATGTACTAAACACCATATCTCTAACAAAAATATACTGTAATATTTAATGGTAAAATCTTTAATTTATGCGGCATTTATAAAGTATTTTCTTGTCAATTATATGGCAGAACAACGTTTCTTGATGGAAAAACTTTTAGATTTTTTACTGTACAATATGGAATAAAATGACAATCTTAAACGGGAAAGCAACAGTGCTAATATCATTTTACCGTAATATTAGAAAAAGTTGCACCATAAAATTCTGGCAACTACAGCTGTGTTTTTTTTTTTACAAACAACAGGTTTTTTTTACAGTGTAAATTAAAGTTGTTCATTTTACATTTTAATTTAATTTGTCATATTTTATCAATTTCCTAATGCATACATTTATATTTCATATTATTTCTGCTAAAAAATCTTTATTTATTTAATTGTGGCAGTTTCTGTCTTCAATCACATAAGCATATGGGAGCTTTAAAATGTTACTTCACTTCTAGTTTGCTCAGTAGGTTTATTCCTTGTTCTCATGTTAGACAAACTGGGGACATTGAGTTTAGCCAAATGGATGTAAGGATTCATTTTTATGTTTATTGTTTCTTAAAGTCAAGTTTAAAAAAAGCTTTAATCTATAATTCTAAATTGTCAATTAATCTGAATTGGATACATATAAGTTGATCTAACTTTAAACTGATGAACTAATCACATTGAATACATGGGAAAACTTAAATTCATAAGAAACGATGAGTTGTTTCAAATACATTGAAATAATCTGAAGAAAAGGTCCTTTTTGAATCTGTTTTTTGTTAAGAAGTACAAGATGAATGCAAATCAAGTCTGTAAAAGGCATTCCAATATATCAGATTGTCAAATGCATGAGAGCAAAAATAATTTTCCCATTGCTTTCACTTGGTTTTATCTCCTCCTAAAGTTATTTGTTGCTGGTAGTTGTTCACTTTGTCTGAGAGTTTGCTGTGTAGAGAGGATCTTACATAACTGCTGCTCTGATTGGCTGGAACACAATTACTCACAGTGGAGATTCAGGCCAGAGAGTTAATTCATTCATTAAAATCTAATTAAAATTCCGCAAAGATGACACTCACTCTATTGCCAAAAGCAAATGATGATGAAAAATAGGCTCCACCGAGCCAATTTAATCCCTGCTTATCGTGCTTTAACCTTTAAATTATATTTTAATGAATTAAAAAAACACATATAATATTTTCTGCTATAATCAGTTTGCAGGTTGGAGGAGAAAGTGTCGTTGATGGATGCAACTGAGTCATCGTTAACAGCCGGAGGAGGAAACAAAAAGCTCAGTCCGACATCAAACCCATCCAGCACAGAAAGCCCTGAGATGGAAGTGAAGGAGGACAAAAGGGACAAAAAGGAAGGAGGTGAAGATTCCCAGAAGGTGAACGGCGAGGCAGACGAAGCGGACGACAAGAAGAAGTCGTCAAAGTATAAAACTGTGTCGTACCGGAGGATCCGAAGAGGAAACACCCGACAAAGAATTGATGAGTTTGAGGCCATGATGGACTTGTGATCAAGCCCTAAATATTGCAAGAGGGTTTCAGTTTTATTGGCTTTTTGTGATCTTGCGCTAGAAGATGACGCCCCCAATGGTAACACATTGAGAAAAGTATTGGTCCTAGGATAGAGCCTTGTGATACGCCATATTCAAGTTTAATTGATCCAGATTTTTGCAAGTAAAAGGCACTAAATTAATAAAGTTTATTATTTGTTTAAATAGCACCAAAAGACAATTTGTAAAGCTTGAAATCACTTCTGTTTTTATAGCTGTAGCTTGTTTATGCCACATGTGGGGCATTTTCCACAAATCAAGGAAGTCAAATGGTATTTAAGCCTATTGGTTAACATTTTGATGTATATTTTAGCTAATCCTGTTTATTTTAATGTTTTAAAAATAGGACAGTACAGATTTGTCATGACTGTATATCTTTTAGAGTTACTCAGAAGGCAAATTTTCAATTTTCAATTCAGTAAATAATCACTTCGAGGCCTAAAAACTAAAAACAATGTAAGATTGAATGTAAAGCTACTACTTACTAGTTCAATGTTGAATCTTTACGGTGTGTTCAGACCGGACGCGTAGCGAATATTTCGCGCGACAAGATTACATACAAAGTCAATGCAAACACGCGAATAGACGCAAACGCGAATGTCGCGGCGCGAATTTTTTCGAATATTTACTTGCGCGAGTGATGCGAGTAAATTCAACTACTCGCGCGATCAACTCGCGCGAGTAACGCGACGCGAAAATTCGCTACGCGTCTGGTCTGAACACACGGTTAGACTGAAATTTGAGGGTATAATTGGCAATAAAATGTTACTGTTGCCCCATTAGACTTTTAAAACATATTTCACAAATCAGGTTAATACTTATTTAAAGTTTGATACTTTATTATTTTACTGTTTATTATCATGGAACCCGTTTGATGATGCAGATATGTTTCAGTCAGTGTCTGTAAATGTAGAAAATCTTTACTGAGAAACTGTAATATGACTAAAGTTAACGATTAATATAAATTACTTCATATATCCATAAAGTCCTATAATAAACACACAGATATTATAAACGATATATTTTAGTTACTGATGTAAGAGATAAATGCATGGTTGCCTAATACAGTATTTTATCTTGTTAATGTGAACATTCTAGTCAGATAATCATTAGTATATCATATTTATTATTGAAATAATTAAATGATCTTCGTGAGCTCATACAGATCTTTGTTTTGTGTGTGTTATTTCCAAGATTTCTCATGAAGCTATGTCAGTCTAAGCAATGTCTGTGAAGATTATAAGGACATACTTTATCAAACTAAATATATTTAGCTTTTATATGAATGAACAATATAGCCATAATGACGCACAATTATTATTTTTTTGTTAAAAATAATATTTTCTATATTTTTAAACATATTTTTGATTCACAAATTCATTACTGTAATGCGTCCAGATAAAAATGTCATGGTTTCCCCACACAAATATACAATAAATATTTAATAAACTCTATAAAAATAAATACACATTTGTTTAAAAATGTATAATTTTACAGAATACAATCAAACATAGTGGTTTTTAACAATGTATAAAGAACAAAATCTGAATGAAAATTGATGAGAAAAAATGGTGAAATGTTACGGTAATGATAGAATCGTTTGCATTAAAATATGTGTATATTTTAATAAAATACATTTTGGTGATACCAGCTACTTTTGAGCATATTTAAGTGCTTGCCAAAGAAAAAAAAACAAAAAACTTTTTAATTTTTTTATTTTTAAATGTGTTACGGTAATGAATTTTGCTCACAGTGTCTAAAAATGTCAGAAAATACCTTAATTTTTTTAAAATAGATTTTAAATTTCATATTAAACAGTGACTTTAGATTGTATATGTCATAACTTTATTTTCTTATTTTCGGTATATATTCATGAGGAAAAAATAAATCAAATAGCATACACAAGAACGCCATCATGTGGATTTTCGTAGAAATGAACAATGATAGTGTAGTTTAGGATTGGCCATAAGGACTACACATCCCATGCTCCTTTGCGCTTGCCATGACGTCACCCGGAGCCCGGACCCGGCGTACCTGTGTCAGCAGCGAGCGGCTGTGTTTGGCGACAAAAGACGAATTTTTAAACAATTAGCGTAATTTTGTCAGCAACTGTTATCTGCGGACTTCATCACAGGTGTGTTGACCAGCGAAGAAACGTTTACAAACGTAGATTTTATTCAGAGTTTGTAGTTTTAACGGTGTAATTCTTAATGTTGAAGTTTACTAGCTAGCTAGGTGGCTAACAAGATGGCTCCGTCTATATACTGCGGAACAACAACAAATAATGAGTCATAGTGTGAGTTTAAAGCGCTAGACATGTGTTTGGGTTGTTTGGGGTTATTTAGCGTCATAGAGCCGCAGAGTATGAATGTAGTTTGACATGTTTTAACTGCAGGAAGCTGTTCTTAAGCGGTGCTGGTGGCTCTGTTTCAGGAGCAGCTGGTTGTGATGACTCTGCTGCTGCTGTCCGCTGGAGGAAGAGGAAGAGGAAGCAGCTGATGATGATGATGATGACATGCAGTTAGCTGCCTGGCGGACAGACGGACGGACCGACTTGAGCCCACAAACCAGAGCAAGATCCGGGACGAGCCGAGGCGAGGATGCCGAGGAGGAAACAGTCCAACCCCCAGCCGGTTAAGTGTGAGTTTAACCCACTATATACCTTTGTTTACCTCTGTTTACCTGCTTTTACCTCTGTTTACCAGCTGTTTGAGTCTGTTTACCTCTGTTTGAGTCTGTTTACCTCTGTTTGAGTCTGTTTACCAACTGTTCGAGTCTGTTTGAGTCTGTTAACCAGCAGTTTGAGTCTGTTTACCTCTGTTAACCTCTGTTTGAGTCTGTCTGTTTGAGTCTGTTAACCAGCTGTTTGAGTCATTACCAGCTGTTTGAGTCTGTTTACCAGCTGTTTGAGTCTGTTTACCTCTGTTTGAGTCTGTTTACCAGCTGTTTGAGTCTGTTTAGCAGTTATTAAGTCTGTTTACCTCTGCTTGAGTCTTTTTGACCTCTTTTTGAGTTTGCTGGGGCCGCTGTTTGACTTCAGTTTGATTCTATTAGTCGAGGGGAGACGCTGCCGAGCCGCTCTAACATATTGACATTGCAGACTTCCTCATTGTCTGTCAGAGAGGAAGACTGCTGGAGACATGTTGTCCTCTGAGTAGATGTGTTTGTGTGTGTTATCTCATCCTGAATGTTTTGGCTCACTTGGTCTTCCTCCTCTCTGCTTCCTGTCTCCACTTCCTTTTCACAGGCCCACACCTGACCTCCTTCTTCCTCCTCTTCTCTTCTTCTCCTCTTTTCTTTCTGTCTTTCTGTTATTGCTCCCTGTTTGACTTCTTTATCTCTCTTTTTTACATGTGATTTTATACACATCACTGTTATCTCTGGTTTTAAGAAGAGGGACAACTCCATTGCTATTTGCAAAAACATGTGGGATGAGGATTGGAAGCGGAGGGAACACATCTGCAAGTTTTAACATAAGTTAGAAACAGAAGCATCTGTTGGGCTCATATATTTCAATAAGAGACGGGCACAACTAAATATTTGGCATTTTTGCTAGAAATCATGATGGAAATGATAAATCCAAACAGTTGCCGATTAATTTTCTTTCATACGACTAATAAATTAAATCACTATTCATTTCAGCTCTAGTCTTGACATGTGCAGTTTGGTGCTCACCATTAAATATTAAAATATAATCCTATTTTCATGCTGTAAATGTGCACATCTATTAGAAAATATTATGTTTACGGTAAAAGAAAGGATTGCGCGATGAAAATGAAATGAAAGCGCCACAGATCATCAGTCCTGTGTCCTGTCTCCGTTTCTTTCACCCTTCTTCCTTTTCCAGACTCAGTCAGCCTCATTCCTCCTCTGAACTTATCTCATCCTCCCTCATTTCCTCTTCTTCTTTTACTACTGTCTTCTCCTCAAGTTGCTCTCTCACTTCCTCTCTGTGGAGGACATAATCTGCCAAAATCAAAAATAAATAATAAATACATTTTCCCACTATTACAATTGAAAAAAAATATTCAGGTTGTATTAGTTTTTCCTCTTGATATGAGGCCTAATTTTGTATATTTGACTAAAATTGACCAATAATTATGAAAAAAATATCAAAATTATATATCAATGTCTTGGTCATGAGTTGCCTTAAAAGGTGGAAAAAAAGTTGTTAAATTTTTTCGACATGTCCTAAAACCAGTCTAATGTCATGGGGTCCTTTTTGACCTCTGAGGACCATGGGTGCTATAAAAATGTATAAAACATGTAAAAATGTATGAAGAAAGATGAAATTTATAAAGGATGCAGAGGGGAACATATGCTGAACATTTCAAGCAATTCTATGAAAATGATTTGGTCTAAAAGGACCCCAAGAGTACAGGAGGGTTAAAGAGTTAGATTAAATAAGCAAGGATAAACAAGTTAGTGTAGAAATAAATAATGTAAAAATAAATAAATACAAATGCATATTATATAAATGCAGTTAAATGTATAAAAAATGTAAATTGTGTAATCTAATTTAAAAAAAAGCTAATTAAAAGAAATATTTTATGCATATTGATACATTTAATGGCATGTGATTTAATTTATGAAGTCATTTATTTATTTTTTATTTGGCTCATTCTTCATTTTTAACTTCTGTTCTACATAACTCTTTTTTTTTTTATCTAAAAAAAGTAGAAATATTTTTTTAAGAGGCAAATACTGCCACACACTTCCAGAATTATTCCAAACTTAACTTTAATCTTAATATAAAACACAAGTGTATTAGTGTACAGTAATGGGATGTGAACTTTAAAAACATGTGTATTTATTCTTTAATTGAAACAACATATAAAGCTCCTGTTTGTTTTCATGGAAGTTACAATTTGTTCCATGTGTGTTCAGTGTCCTTATTTGCGACTTATATGAAGAAAAAAAACAAAAGTTTTTCTGGCTCTCACCCTGCTCCATATTTGGATTTCCTACTTGGATAAAACATTTGAAAGTATATCTTAATAGAATAATATGTAGTAATAAACCTTTTCATGTGTGTGTGTTCAGTGGAGTCGGAGGACGGCGCGGTGGCCTGTGATCCGGGCTGCCTGGTTCTTGAGAGCGACTTCCTGCTGAGCGGAGAGCTCGAGTTCGGAGACTCTGAGATCATGGGGCTGGATAGAGAGTCTGGTCAGTGACACACACACACACACACACACACACACACAAGATCAGGGATGGGCAACTGGAGGCCCCAGGGCCACATACAGCCCGCACCCTCACTTGAAGTGGCCCTCAGTACAACTACATGTTTTTGTGCATCAAATCTTAAAAGTGCTGTGTAAAAATGCACAAAATTACTTCTACTTGCAATCTGCTGTTTTTGGATATTTTTTATTTGCTTCAAACCTTTTGTATTCCTATTTATACTGTTATATATGAATTTGAGCATGAAAAATGTTTTGTGTCTTTTTTGTGTCTTTCTTAGTTATTTTGTGTCTCTTTTTTTTGGTCACTTTGTCTCTTTTTTTTTGGTAATTTTGTCTCCTTTTTTTTAGTCATTTTGTGTCTTTTTTGTCATTTTGTGTCATTTTTGCTCATTTTGTGTCTTTTTTTAGTCATTTTGCTTCTTTTTGTCTTTTTTTGGTCATTTTGTGTCCTTTTTTTGGTCATTTTGTGTCTTCTTTTGGTCATTTTGTGTCTTTTTTTGGCATTTTGTGTCCTTTTTGGTCATTTTGTTTCTTTTTGTGTCTTTTTTGGTCATTTTGTTTCTTTTTGTGTCTCTTTTTGGTCATTTTGTTTATTTTTGTGTCTTTTTTTTGGTCATTTTGTGTCTTTTTGTATCTTTTTTTGTGGTCATTTTTATGTCTTTTTTTTGGTCCTTTAGTCCAACATAAAATGTGATTTTAAATCTTTTTTTCTTATCTTAAAAGTGAAGTGTAAAAATGCACAAAGTTACTTCTTGCAATTAATGTTGGTCTGCTGTTCTTGCACTGAAAAAAAAGAAATAACAGTAAGTGGTTATTTTTTATTGTCTTCAAACCTTTTATATTCCTATTTATACTGTTATACATGCATTTGAGCATGAAATGTGTTAAGTTACTGCACTGTAAACATATTTAAAATTGCATTTTCATCATATCTGGTTTAGTACACGGTCCTATATGTGGCCCTGTGGTAGTGTCCATGAAAAATTGTGGCCCCCTGCAGCATTTAAGTTGCCCATCCCTGCACTAGATCATACGCGAGTTTGTGGATTACTAAGCCTACAACTAACGACTATTTTGACAGTGAAATAGGCATTGATTATTGAAAGCTGGTTAATCAGAGCTGTCTACTTACTTTATATTACAGCTTGATTTATCCACACCTTAAATACTGCAACATTGTTTGGGCCAGTACATGTGCCTCCAACCTCTACACTATTTATCTCGTTCAGAAAAGATTTGTTAGAAATGCCACATTTTCAAAACTCAAGATGATGACAATCTTTCAGATCAATATATACAAAATATGCATTTTTATCTTTAAGTATATGTATATTCCATTCCTAAACCGTTCAGTGAATATTTCCATGTCAACCCACAATTACATAAGTACAATACTAGACAATTAACAAGACTAGTCTTTGGCAATTTTCCTTAAAATACAGAGGATCAATACTCTGGAATGATCAGTTTAATAGTTCCATCCAGTTTTCCTCTCTGAATGCACACAAGAGCAGTTTAGTGGCTCTGATGCTCGGGTCACTAAGTACACACACACACAGACACACACACATTTCTACACTTTTGTTTTACTTTACTTTTAATATTATTATAATTTTGCCACATTTTTATGTGTCATTATTATTATTATTTTTTATTTCATAATTACTTGTTTTTAATTTAACTTGTGAATTTTAATATAGGTAGAGGCCTGTATAAGCCCTTTTTGGTTTCTTGTCACTACCTTACACCTTCCTTTTGTTGTTCTCTCTTTAAACTTGTGTTTTGTCTTATTATTTGTGCAAAATAAAAAAACTTAAAACGATTAGGGGACTAATCACATAATTAACTGGCTCTTATTTAGCAATCAAGCTTTTAAATTTTGTTGAAACTTCTTTTAAGCATGTGCTAACTAACAATCAAGACAACATATATGACTTCTTCATTCAAAAATATGTTTTATTAAACTGCTGAGGAGTGCAGGATTAAATGCTTTTAACAGGATTTGGTTAGTGCATATATGCATGTGTATACGCAAATTGTCAAAGTAGAAAGTGCACTTAATATGATAAGGACAGTAATATAAAATGTATAAATGTATTGCATTATAATATAAAAGTATAAAGAAACACAGAGTGTTATATCATGTAATATATGTTCTGTGGTCTGATGTAAACAAAGAGTGCAAGAAAAAACAGTGAAATGACATGGCGACATGATTAGTGATGCAGAATAAATTGATTTTGGTGAAATATTCCAATTTTTTTGCTTCGTTTTGGCTACTTTTTTTCTCAGAGACTTTCATGCAAATGCTTTGTTTTTGGACACTGTTTAAATGAGAAATGTCTCACAAGTTGTTTTGTAATTGGCCGGGCTTCATCCTGACGTCACTAAGCAGAACGTGTTTAAGGATTACAGTCTTCATGAAAAATTCTCTCAATTTGTGAATTTTCTGAACATCTCCTGTTCTTCTGTCCTCCTTCAGGTATGACGGTGTTCTCCCTGAGTGTGGAGGACGACCCGTCAGCTCCTACAGACTCCACATTCCCAGCCTTCCTCACCTGTAAAGGATGTGGTCAGCTGCTGGGGGACACTCCTCTGGGGGCAGGGTTAGATCTTGGTAAAATCTTCTCTCTGCTTTTAAACTTCAAAAAGAAAGCCACCTTGATTTTAAAAAAAGTCCAATGTTTTCATATCGGAAAATCGGCTGATGGATAAACCTTTCGATCTTCTATCTTTTTGCTGCTGTAAACAACTTTGACAATTTTATTAATTTTACTCAACAACAATGCAGTCCCACATCCTGTACTGTGGTTTAAAAAAAGATACTGTTGACACTTGATGGTCTTCTTATATAAAATGTGATTTATTTTTGCTGCAGGTGTGGGCCTGGACCTAGGGGCGGAGCTTTACTGTCTCACCTGTGAGGAAGGCCTCCAGCATGAAGCCTCGGTGGACTTGTCTCAGGTAGGGAGCATTCTCCTGACGTTTAATCATTCATCTCTCTGCCCTTATCTGAGAGCTATTAGAATAACTGTGGAGGTCATCTGTGCAAATTAGCCAAGCCAAGAGTTTAGGCTTTCAGATGGTTTTTATTCATGTCTTTCATGTCTATGCTACTGAACTCATAGCGATCCTCTGTCCTGTCCAAAGTTATGATAGTTAACGAAAAGTAACAAAATAACAAAAACAAGAACTGAAAAAAATTTTTCCTTAACTGAAATAAAAATAAAAACGAGAATTTTTTTAAAAACGATAACTAACTGAAACTGTACTTTTTGGTTACAAAACAAACAAACAAAAATTAAAGTGGAAATGTTCTTCGTTTTCGTCTTTGTCAAATTCTTTCATACGTAAACCTTTTTGGTTGATATGAAATCTATTTCATCTATGAGTTAATAAACTTATTGGGGCTGAGATGGATCAGTCAATTGTGACTTTATTGAATCTCCCACTAAACAAATACCCCATTACAAAAAACTAAAACTAACACTAAAACTAATAAAAACTAAACTAAAACTAAGCATTTCCAAAAAATAAAAACTAATTAAAACTAGCAAACTCACTCTAAAAACTCATTAAAACTAACTAAAACTTGACAACGAAATTAAAACTAAAACTAATGAAAAATCCAAAACTATTATAACCTTGGTGCCGTCAGGTGGAGGGCTCGCTGGAGGCAGCTGACTCTGACGGGAAGAGGAGAGGTAAGACTGGCGGAGCGAAGCTGTACTCCTGCTCGCTGTGCACCTTCACCTCGCGTTACTCAAACCACCTAAAGCGCCACATGAGGACCCACGACGGCCAGAAGCCGTACCGCTGCCCTGTCTGCCCCTACGCCTCCACCCAGCTCGTCAACCTGCAGCGCCACGCCCGCACCCACACCGGGGAGAAGCCCTACCGCTGCCACCAGTGCAGCTACGCCTGCAGCTCTCTTGGCAACCTGCGAAGGCACCAGCGCATGCACGTGCAGGAGAGGCCACAGAGACGGGAGAAGGAGAAACGCAGAGGGAGGAGGAAAAAGGCAAACGCTGACACTGAAGAAGGTAACACACACTCTGAAACACCTGTACTGCTGAGGATTAGCCTCATTTTTGATCATTCAGTAGATTCTCAGATTCACAACATTATTTTCTTTTTACAAAAGTCACTCTTTAGTGTGAGTTCAGTGCAGACAGACAAACCCTGGAGATGCAAAGATTAATCATTCATTAGTTTCAACTATTCACTGAATCAGCAACTATTTTTACAATCCAATCAAATAAAAATTGTAATACATTTAAAAATAAACTACCAAATGTAAAAGAAAAGAGTATTCACCAGGGATACATTTTCAAAGAACCTTTAACTCTACTTGTCGGCCGCCTGCAGGACTAGTAGCTCCTGTGTTCACTGGAATTTGGGGGCATACAGATGAGTAAAATTAGTTTATACTGTGATGTCGAAAAAAAACAGCATCCGACCTGCTTTACCTGCTTAAATTTAATCTTTATGCCCCCCGGAGAATTCGTTTTTTTTTTTTTTTTAAAAAGCCCAAATTTGGTCCCTCTCACACATTCTAATGCCACTTGTCAATCTTATACACTGGTCTTAATGATTGCATATATATATACAATAAGGCTTGTTTTATGTTTTATTTATGGCATCTTATTTTGACAGTCTTCTTGTAAATTCTATGGTGGATTTTGATAACACACTGTGCTCTTCTGAAAGCTGCATGTGTTTAGCGACAGGAAATATTTCAGATCGTTATTCACAGTTAAGCTTTTTGTGATTAAAGCAACATTAATTGTAAGCTAATGTTAGCTCGCGGCTACCAAACGGCGTATGCAGCAGTGTGTTTGGACCTCGCTAAACCAGCTCGGTAAATTCAGTGTGTGTGTAAGTGTGTGAATGTGCGCACATGTCTCGGAATATGCGACGGATTAAACACGGGAGACGCAACTGTGGCCGCCATCGCTTACTGTGCACAACGTCAGCACCTGATCATAAACAAAGCCCCCCTAAAATAATGGTAGAGGAAACACTGTAAATAAATGCAAAAAATTAAACTGAAATTCTATATATACACTTTTTTGAAATTAATTATTAAGGTATTTCTATCTTTATTTTTGTATACATTTTCATTTATTTCATAAGTTATCTCAACATATATTTTTAAATTTCTACATGTATAATATATATATATTTATTTACAAATGTATTTATTTATTTTATATATTATATATTCCCAATGTCACTCTGAAGCACAATTGTTGGGACAAAGTCTTGCAGAAATAAATACATGTGGAAATAAATACTTTTAAAAAAAGAAAATGCTTAATGAATAAAAAAAAAGTATAAATAAATATATACATGTGGAAATGTTAAATAAATTTGAAAATAACTAACTAACTAACTAAATATATAATATAGAATTACATTCATAAGTAAATACAGAAATACCTAAATAAATAATAAAATAAATGTAAAAATATAGAATTTCCATTTGTTTTTGCATTTATTTATATATTTTTTATTACATTTTTTACATGTATTAATACTTCTGTCATTTTTCGTCCTTCATAGGAGTATACAAAAAACCTCATTTATTGAATTGGCTGAAAATATTCTTTGTTGCTTTGTTTGAAAGAAGACAATTATTTTGTTTTTAAAGTGTTGTTTGCACCTTGTGACTTCAGATAAGTTTGGAAAGATAACTGTGGTGTTAAAATCTAAATGTTGGGTCCCTCTAGACTGCAGGAGGACTTTTCCTTTGGAAGAACTGAGCAGAAAAGAGGAACTAAGAATTGAAACTGAAAGATTGAGGTTTAGAAAATGAGGAAGAAAAGCTTTGCTTGGTTGACTGATTATCACCCTGTAACTGACCTCTGCTGAATTCAAGTGCATCAGAAAACATTCTTACATATTTTATCTTAATTATTTTATTAGCAAATAATAATGTAGAGAAACTGTGATTCACCAACAGCAGGAAAGTCAAACCACCACAGAAAATGAGAACCAGGAGGGATTTTTAAAAATATGAAAGGAAGAAGTAAAAAGAGGAAGTCTGAGCTTGAGGTGGTTGATAAGTTTCTTATTCTGAGTAAAAAGTTTTGGGCTTTTCTCTGAGGGTTTCTAATCTTTTCCATGGTTCAATGAAAGAATATGCAAAGTGGAGTTCCAGAGTTCGATCAGTTGATTGTTCTCTCTGTGTTGTTCCTGCAGTGGTGTCAGACCTGACCCTGAGAGTGTCCCAGGACTCGGGGTACCTCCAGACGCTGGGCGGCCTAGGCTCTCCCTCCGCCCCGCTCCCTGTTCTCCTCTTCCCCCTGTGCTGCCGGGTGTGTGGCCTCACCCTGGAGGAGGCCGACCTGGAGGGAGACAAGGCCGAGGGGGAGGGGGACGGCGACGGAGGACAGGTACGTCCTCTAAAAACTGTCTAGCCCAATTTCAAGAAGTGAATTAGCCTGGGTACACCCATACTGCCTTGCACGCTCGATGTCATTTTGAACCTGGAGGCGGTCTGGCAACTACGGCCGTTTCTTAGCCCTGTTTTAGGGATCCAATCACAGAGCGGGGAGGGACAGTAAGAAGACTACGCGTACTACTCAACAGACGGAAGCTTATAGTTTTGTAGTTTTCTTATGGATCCAACATGGCTGCAGCAGACGCAAAGCTCTCTTTAGCTGTAGACGGCGTTTTAAATAGTTTAAAGCGAAAGTTGATTTTAAAAGAAGAGCAACGTTTGACTTTAAACTCCTGTTTCACCACCAAAAAGGATGTTTTAGCCTTGTTTCAGACAGGATTTGGCAAAAGCCTAATCTACCAACTAGCCCCGCTACCGCTCACTGCTGTAACGCCGGTGATCTCGCTACGAGCCAGGGGACAGCGGAGCCGCCCAGAGACCCCCAGCAGCTCGTCTATTGCCCATAAAATCAGTGGATGTGTGTGGCTGAATGACATGAGGGGGAATAAGGCGTAAAAATAAATAATCTTGCAGAAATATGGAAGAATTATCCTATCTTTATTCAAGAGCGTAGATTTTCAGTTTGAGAGCATAATTTGTCTTTCTCATGCTCAGATTTGTTCTCCTCATGCTCACATTTTGCGCTCGCACACAGATTTCTGCTGCTTTCTTTCAAAATGTATGCGTGCACTTAAAAATCACATGCTTGTGCTCACATTTCTTCTGCTTGGACACAAACATTTCGCTCGCACTCAAATATGTCCTGTGCTCGCTCAAATCTAAAGTCTACGCGCTCAGATCTCAACTCTGCGCTCTCAAAACTTTTGTGCTCGGACTCAGAACACGCACGTCCTCTCAGGTTGAGGTGTCTGCTCAGACTGAACGATGTCCCGCCCTGCGCTTAAACTAGTGTGTTTCACCAGCCAATAGGGAGACAGCTAGATTGTGGCCCGTCTTAGGTGCGTTGCCTCGCCTTTTTGAGCGCTCCGTCGGGGCGGGTATATGGTCTGTTTGTAAAACTGCTTCTCTCTTAAAATACACCAATTGACCATATTAGCCAGCTATTTGAATCGTCACCTATTTAAGACGCAGCATATTTATGTAGAATTAATCTTAAGTAGTCCTAAAAGGAGTTATCGTAGTTTAGATTATATATATTTTTTTTTTAAATTATTATTTATATATATATATTTATTGTTTTTTATTTTTCACCTGTTCAGTGGTGTCACGATAGTCCAGTGGTGAAGGACGCTACCATCTGTTGCATTTTAAACCATGGGACGCCGGTTCGCATCCCGTCAGCTGCACTCTTGCTGCATGTCTTATTATGATTTACATTTTTAATTGATAAATTAATGTAACAGTAATACAATCCGTGTAACCAGCTGCTTCTCTTATTGAAACGTTTAACAAGAGATGATGGGTAAATAGACTTGGCTACGTGATTTAAAAAAGTATAATGAAAAATACGCAAATTTTTCCTGGTCAAAGCCAGGGGGCGCGTAATTAGGCTAATGTTGGTAATACTTTCACTTTCACAAGAAGAAGACTTTGAGCAGGATTCGGAGCGCGGCAGCGAATGAATGGGAGACGAGATGTATGGCCAAAGACCTCAAGTAAGTTCATTGCTAAATGTTGCTACAACTCAAAACACATCGACCATATACAGTAGTTTCAATTTCAATTTCAATAGTTTCAACAGTACCGTAATCATTTTGACACTCGTACTTATCAACATATAGAGCGGGCCTTCATTGTAACATGTACAACGAAAGTACAATAATTGGCAACGTATGATCGTACCAGCGGCAGGTCGGCACACATAATGATGCGCGAGCTGAAGGAAATCCCCGCTGACGTCACTTCATTCATAATGAGTTGCTGTCCCTAGTGCCGCCAAAGGCCCGCTATATATGTTGATAAGTACGAGTGTTTTGAGTTGTAGCAACATTTAGCAATGAACTTACTTGAGGTCTTTGGCCATCCATCTGTCTCTCATTCATTCGCTGCCGCGCTCCGAATCCTGCTCAAAGTCTTCTTCTTGTGAAAGTGAAAGTATTACCAACATTAGCCTAATTACGCGCTCCCTGGCTTTGACCAGGGAGCAATATGGTCAATTGGTGTATTTTAAGAGAGAAGCAGTTTTACAAACAGACCATATACCCGCCCCGACGGAGCGCTCAAAAAGGCGAGGCAACGCACCTAAGACGGGGTCACAATCTAGCTGTCTCCCTATTGGCTGGTGAAACACACTAGTTTAAGCGCAGGGCGGGACATCGTTCAGTCTGAGCAGACACCTCAACCTGAGAGGACGTGCGTGTTCTGAGTCCGAGCACAAAAGTTTTGAGAGCGCAGAGTTGAGATCTGAGCGCGTAGACTTTAGATTTGAGTGCGCACAGGACATATTTGAGTGCGAGCGAAATGTTTGTGTCCAAGCAGAAGAAATGTGAGCACAAGCATGTGATTTTTAAGTGCACGCATACATTTTGAAAGAAAGCAGCAGAAATCTGAGTGCGAGCGCAAAATGTGAGCATGAGGAGAACAAATCTGAGCATGAGAAAGACAAATTATGCTCTCAAACTGAAAATCTACGCTCTTGAATAAAGATAGGATAATTCTTCCATACAGAAAGCGAGAACTGGAGAAGCAAAGCAGCAAGCAACACTCTCTCACAGACACAGACACAGACACACACACACACACACACACACACACACACACACACACACACCAACACTGCCGGTAGACTGTGAGCAGCCAGAGCCAGAACATGCTGCAGAAAAACGTTGCAGAAGCAGAATTGAGCATTTTAGTCTCAAAGTAGAGATGGGCTAGCCTGGCTATGTAAACATCAATTTCTGTCGCTCTAAATACGTCATCTGGTATAACTGATACGATCGGCTAAGAGCTACCTACAGACGCTTTTGATAGACATTCATAGCGCCCAATAAACGGCTCTGGCGGATCGTAAACCACACCTCCTCTACGGAGAAATGAATGGCTGGTTTCCAGACCAATCTCATTTGTGATTAGTCTGTCGTTAGCCAGGCTGGAAGTGAATGACAAGTGAACCCCAAATAGCAGCATCACTGTGTTTTGTTTTTTTTGTGCAGAATTTAATGTTTTTTTTTACAGGATAGGGAGATGCTGGTGAATGCTGTTCTTAAATCCACTAACACCGTCATTCATATTCCTTTTTTTACTTTTATTTTTGTCCTGTGGACCTAAAGTTAGTATTTTTTTGTGGATTTTCAAAAGGAAAGTGTCTCATCATTAAGAAAGTTTTAGGCCCCGTTTACACGAGGATGCTTGCGGGTAAAACTACAAAATATTTTATCGTTAGTGCCTTTCGTTTAGATGGTGACGGCGTTTTTGGGGCTTAAAAACGCAAAAATCTGAAACCACATACATGTGCCAGTACAGGGAAATAAACATATGGGATTATTGCCATGCGTGGGACCTTTAAGCTGCTCTGGCAGCTCTAATAAACTTAAAAACTTAAACTTAAACTTACTAAACAGGAGTCTTTCCACCAAATGTACAGGATATGTACAGATAGTATTAGTGAACAGAGAAGGATCTGTAATTACCTCTATCACATTTTGGATGCACCAATTGGTCGGAGGCGAGCCAGACGGCTTTGGACGAGACCTGGGAGATCTAGTGGATGGTAGAGAACTTTGTTGAAGGAGTAGCTGATGAAAATGCGTGGCGTGAAAACTTCCCCATGCCCAAAGTTGCTCTTATCGCTTTAAGTGATGTCGCCTGGCATGCATACACAATCCAGTTCCACACACTTTAGCTTCACCGTATGCAGCAGATCTCCTCCTGAAAACGCTCGTCTAAACGCAGAATAAAAAGCAGGGTTTGTACCGGTGCTTCAAATCCTTGAAAATGCTTAAATGTAAATGTATTTCGAAGGTTTAAAAAGGATTTTGGATAAAGTGCTTGTAAATGGTTGAAATTCTTACTGTATTTCTCTTGCAATCTGACTATATCCATCTATAGACGATAGATAATCACAGTTCAATGTAAAAATAATGAGTAGCCTATCTGAAATGAAGAGCGTTCCTCTTAAAAGTGTAACAGCATCGCTGTTGGTATGGTTCAGTGAAATCTCCCCTTTTTAGTATGCAAGTACTCATCTAAAACATACAATTTACAATCTGTGTAAGACTGGAAAAGCTTGGAAATTGACCTGGAAAGTCCTTGAAAAATGCTTGAATTTGACCACTGCAAAAGTGTACGAATCCTGAAAAAGTGAAGACGCGTCTTCTGTTCAGAGCGTCATCATGTAAACGTAGCCTGAATCTGACGTGTTCCTTTGTCCGTCTGTTTTTTTCCTTGCAGGTTTGTCGTCGTTGCTCTCTGGACCTGCCGTCCAAAGACGGGTCAGGGTCTCGGGGGTCACGGCGGGGTCAGCGTGGCACGAAGCTGTACCACTGCCCTCACTGCCCCTTCCTGTCCCATTACCCCAACCACCTGGCCCGCCACGCCCACACGCACTCTGAGGAGAAGCCGCACCGCTGCCCGCACTGCCCCTACACCTCTTCTCACCTCGACAACCTCAAGCGGCACCTGCGTGTGCACACTGGCGAGAAGCCCTACCAGTGCCCGTCCTGCAGCTACGCCTGCGGGAACCTCGCCAACCTGCGGCGCCACGAGCGCATCCATTCGGGCGCCAAGCCGTTCCACTGCGGCGTGTGCGGCTACTCCTGCAACCAGAGCATGAACCTGAAGAGGCACATGCTGCGGCACACAGGCGAGAAGCCGTACGCCTGCGCCGAGTGCACCTACACCACCGGCCACTGGGACAACTATAAACGCCACCAGAGGAAACACGGCCACAACACGGACAGCTGGGACAAGCACGCCACGCACGCCAACGGCCTCCGCTGGGGCCCAGACGCTCAGGAGAGCCAGGGACAGGAGCACAGCTAGTGTGTGTGTGTGTGTGTGTGTGTGTGTGTGTGTGTGTGTGTGTGTGTGTGTGTGTGTGTGTGTGTGTGTGTGTGTGTGTGTGTGTGTGTGTGTGTGTGTGTGTGTGTGTGTGTGTGTGTGTGTGTGTGTGTGTGTGTGTGTGTGTGTGTGTGTGTGTGTGTGTGTGTGTGTGTGTGTGTGTGTGTGCGCTACACTGGTGAAGTTAAACTCAGGTGCCTTTGACAGACTGAACGACTGTATTGCTGCACTGACTTTATAAAGGGGCATTAATGTGTGTGTGTTCACACACTCCTGAGCGACCGGAATGAGACTTTTTCTAGCATGTGTGTCATTAATCGGAATCTGCTGAAGTGAAAAGTTTATTTTTTTTCTCTCCCGCTACAGAAAATCTATATTTTTTATCTCTCCAGCTTTAAGTTGATTCAGTGAATGTGTTTTCAGCGGGCTTCCCTGTGCAAAATCAGGATCACTGTCTGTAAAATTAACGACAGTTAGAAAGAAAAGAAATCAAATCTTGAACAAATATTTACTCCAGGAACAGTAACGCTGACACCATAAATACGTTAGAATAGATCAAAAAATGGAAGTTCAGTCTGATCATGATGTAAGTGGTTGTTTTAAGATTTAAAAAAGCATTAAAAAGGGTGATTCATTTAAAGAAATTTGGAAAAATGTTTTCCTTGCTGTGAAATGTTCTGAGACAAGTGAGATATTGAGAATAAAGTCATAATCTTTTGACCTTTTCATCTATATGATTTAATTCCATCATGCTTGTTTTTTACTGAAAATGACATTTATTTCTCTTTTTTTCAGGTAAAATATGACTATTTCCTGAACATGCTGCCATTTTTTCACATTAAATTCAATTATTATATTCATTTCATGGATTTAAGTTAAAATTATGACTTAAGTTCCATCTAATTTTTTTTTCATAGTTTACTTTACTATATATGTTAAGAAAAAAAAACATAAATCATAACACCTTTTTATCCTAATAACATGCCATTTTGTTTTGTTTGCCTTTAATTTATTCTCATACATCAGGGATTTTTTTCACCTATAATTGCTGCTTTATTCTTATGGTATGGATTTTTATTTCACTTAAAATTATGACTTTATTGTCAATGCTAATGGTAATTTTACTTAAAATTGTTATTGTGGTTTTTTTTCTTCATAAATGTAATTTTTATTCTCATTAAATCAGGGACTGTATTCATTTTTTTGCTTAAAATGGTGAATATATTCTTGTAACATTTTGGATTTTTTTTTTTTTTTAACTAAAATGTTTTATTAAAAACAACATTTTGATAGCGTCATAATATAGATGACATGTTTTTTCACCACCAAAATTTATGACATTATTCTCACAACATTGACTTCTTTCTGACTTTAATCTCATAATATTATGATATCATGATTTATTTTTCTCTGAAACTTTATTACCCATACATGATGCAATTTCTTTCACTTAAAATTATGAATTTATTCTCATAAGATCACAGAATTCTTTTCAGTTATAATTAGCGCTTTATTCTCAGGATATGTTTTTTTATTTCACTTCAAATCATCAAAACACAATGTTCATGAGCATAAAGTCACAATTATTTTTATTTTTATTTTTTTTTTGCTTAAATATATGACTATTCTAATAACTCAGGGATTTTTCATAAAAAAATGATTTTATTGCAATGCCATGATGGGTTTTTTTTTCACTTTAACCCTTTGATGCACAACATGGGTTTAAAATGACCCGGCTGAGTTTTTACTTTCTATGTCTTTGCAATAAATTAATGTCATCATTCAGTATTTCAGGTTTTCATCAATCAATGTGTTATGATTATCATACATCCTAATTTTTTGTTTTTATTTCTTATTTTTTTAATAAAAACCCTTTTTGTGTCACTGCTTCTAATGCACATGGGTCAAAAATGTCATTATGGGGTATTGTGTGTATAATTTTAAGGAAAAATAATAAAAATAATTTAAATTAATTATAGAATAAGGCTGTAATATAACAATGTTATGGTACAAAATGTGTGTCTTTTTGGTCATTGTTGTGTTTTTGTGCCTTTTTTTGATCATTTTGTGTCTTGTGTCTTTTTTTAGTCATTTTGTGTCTTTTTTTTGTGCCTTTTTGTGTCTTTTTATAGTTATTTTGTGTCTTGTTTTTTTGGTCATTTTGTGTATTTTTTTGGTCATTTTGTGTATTTTTTAGTCATTTTGTGTCTTTCTGTCATTTTGTGTCTTTTTTTAGTCATTGTGTTTCTTTTTTTTGGTCATTTTGTGTCTTTAATTGGTCATTTTGTCTTTTAGTCGTTTTGTGTCTTTTTTTAGTCATTTTGTGTCTTTTTATGTCTTTTTTTAGTCATTTTGTGTCTTTTAGTCATTTTGTGTCTTTATGTCTTTAGTCATTTTGTGTCTTTTTTGTCATTTTGTTTCTTTTTTTGGTCATTTTGTGTCCTTTTTAGTCATTTTGTGTCTATTTTTGGTCATTTTGTGTTTAATTTTGGAATAAGGCTGTAACATAACAAAATGTGGAAAAAGTGAAGCGTTGTGAATACCTTCCAGATACACTGTATGTGTGACAAAATGATACATATACATGTCAAATATATTCAATATATGAGTGTTTGGCCCCTCTTACCGCTAAAGTAACTATTTGAAACAAATTACAATTATTATAGTATTCGTTCATTTAATTTTAAATTCATATATATGTATTACATCTTTCACCCATGTGTGTAAAATTGATGTAATACAAAAACAATTTTTCTTCACAATTTATGAAAGGAAAAAATGGATATGATGACCGGTTGTAATAAAAAAAAAGATATTTAGAGAATACTTGGAATATTCAAAATATAAAATACATTGATTTAAAAAGATATAAACACACAGCAGCATTAAATAACATGAGAAATTAATGCAGGTCATTTTTGACCATGTTGTGCATCAGAAGGGGTGTCAATATGTTGTGCATCAAAGGGTTAAAAACATTTTTGTTCTTATTGCTTCTGTCTTTTTCTTCTTTTTTACACATTGAAAAGTTGAATATTTTTTGTAATACTTCTTGATTCAAAGAAAAGCACATAAATGTTGAATCATGAGGTCTTAGAAAACTCCTGGAAGGTATTTAAGTCTGTCTCAACTGATGCTGCTGTGTTTGTCTCTGCACCAGATCCTGAAAACTCCTGGAATTTAAAGATTTTCTCTCCATTGTCGAGGATAATACAGCTTGTTTGAGCCTCTTTACCTCTCAGACAGAAACACTTCAGGGAAGAACAGATAGAATTCAGTCATGAAAGGAGTTAATTTGAGGTGAAATTTGGACTTTTAGGCTCAAAACTTAAACCTGACGATGATGTCTTCAGGCATTTTTGTCATTATTATGACTGAAATGTGAAATGTGAGGTTTGTTGTTCACAGTGCCTTTAAATCTCTAATAAAACACATGTGATTGAAGCTGCACTTCCTCTTTTGCTGCTGGGTGTTTAGGAAACACCTGCTTCACACGCCCTGAGGTAGAGGACGTCCCTTCATTAAGTGAAGTGAAGCAGAGACACAAAATAACACAGAAACACATGAGATTTCATCAGCCTGTATGCAAAGCAGATGGTGTGTGTGTGTGTTTAGTTTAATTTCAGAAGCGGGTGAACAAAGTTGCAGTAATAAAGCGACTGAACCGATGGGCCTGGTGAGTACAACTCCAACTTTTTACATTATTTCATCTTTATTTAATGTTAATAAAAAATAACTTATTTATAAAGCACCTTTTAACCCTCTGTGGTCTGAGCCTATTTGCCCTTTATATACCACATAATATTTACTATACTCATGTTTGGTATTTGGTATTTTCTCAGAACAACTTCAACGTGATCTGACAATTATTTTTTCACTTTAACCCACTTTATTAACACATTGAGCCCCAAAAATACATGATAAATCATGAAATCTGAAATAAAAAATGTCTATTTATGACAATAAAAAACACAAATATGCTCAATGAACTGTTTAAGACCTGAAAATGTAAAACATAGGTTACAAATATGAACATATGAAAGGTAAAATTCAAATTTAATAAAACTATACATAAAAAAATACCATTAAACATGTTTATTTATTGGAACAGTGTTAAATGATTCGACCCCTTTTTTCCATTTTTACAGAATGCCACACCTGCCTCGTCCCATCCTACTTTTACACTTGAATAAATATTTGTAATATCAAATTAAAACGATCATATCTTGTTATGGGGCTTTGAAAAAAGGCCAAACAGCAGCGTGATCATAGACCCCAGAGGGTTGAAAACATTAGTTTATAACGAATCAGAATCAGAAGCCTTTATTGTCATTGCACAGAGTAATAAGATTAGCCATCAACCCGTCCAAACATATAAAACACACATACAGTATGACAGTGGTGGACAGGACAGGGAGATGAAAGAAAAGAACTACAGCACAATGTGAGGAGAGGAAAGGAGGAAAAAACTATGAAAAAAATCTCAGCAACATAAGCACATACTCAATGCACTGTAAAAAACAAAAACAAAAAAAAACTTGTTTTTACGGTAAAAAACCAGCAGCCGTGGTTGCCAGAACTTTACCGTAATAAATAAGGTGCAACTTTTTCTAATATTACAGTAAAAAGATATTAGCACTGTTGATTTCACATTTCAGATTGCCATTTTATTCCATATTTTACCATAAAAAATAAAAAGTTTTTCCATCAAAAGCTGTTCATAATTGACAAGAAAATACTTTATAAATGCTGCATGAAATTAAAGATTTTACCATTAAATATTACAGTATATTTTTGTTAGAGATATGGTGTTTAGTATATTTAACAATGAGAAAAAGCACAGTCTAGCAGCTAGCACCTAGCATAAGGCTAAAAACATTTCTTGCATTAAGAGAAAAACAATAATAGAAAGAGCCAGAAGAAGTGTAATTTTTACTTCATTTTTTTTTTTTTTCTTTAACTCTATGGAGTTTTGGGCTACATTTTTTATTCCTTTTCATCCTGCCTGTATACACCACTTAAAAATGTTTAAATGCCATGTTGGTATATTTTTTTCAGCCTAATTACTTATTCTGACTTACTGGATCAACATTTTGAACCAAAAAGAAACAAAGAAAAACCAACATAAATGTGATCTTGTGATTGTATGTGATCCTGTCATCCAACAAAAGGTTTTTATTCTAGTGGGACTCAATTTTATTTGTGTATTTTTTGGTCATTTTTGTCTTTTTGTTCCTTTTTTGATAATTTTGTGTCTCATTTTGTGCCTTTTTTGGTCATTTTGTGTCTTTCTTTTTCGTCATTTTATGTGTTTTTGTGTCTTTTTATAGTTATTTTGTGTCTTTTTGTGTCTTTTTTTAGTCATTTTGTGTCTTTTTTTTAGTAATTTTGTTTCTTTTTTTGGTCATTTTGTGTCTTTTTTTAGTCATTTGTTGTCTTTTTTGTCATTTTGTGTCTTTTGTTGTGTCTTTTTTTAGTTATTTTGTGCCTTTTTTTGTCATTTTGTGTCTTTTTTATGTCATTTTGTGTCTTTTTATGTCTTTTTTTGTCATTTTGTGTCTTTTTTGTCATTTTGTTTCTTCTTTTGGTCATTTTGTGTCTTTTTTAGTCATTTTGTGTCTTTTTTGGGTCATTTTGTGTCTTTTTTTAGCCATTTTGTCTTTTGTGCCTTTTTTTGTCATTTTATGTCTTTTTTGCCTTTTTTCATCATTTTATGTCTTTTTTTTTGGAAATTTTGTGTCTTTTTATGTCTTTTTTTTAGTCATTTTGTGTCTTTTTTTCATTTTGTTTCTTTTTTTGGTCATTTTGTGTCTTTTTTTTAAGCCATTTTGTCTTTTGTGCCTCTTTTAGTCATTTTGTGTCTTTTTTTCCATTTTGTTTCTTTTTTTTGTCATTTTGTGTCTTTTTTTGGGTAATTTTGTGTCTTTTTTTCCATTTTGTTTCTTTTTTTGTCATTTTGTGTCTTTTTTTGGTCTTTTTGTCTTTTTTTAGCCATTTTGTCCTTTTGTGTCTTTTTTAGTAATTTTGTGTCTTTTTTTTTGGTCATTTCGTGTCTTTCTTAGTCCTTTAGTCCAACATAAAATGTTATTTTGAATCATTTTTTTAACTTTCAAAACACTATCATGCTCAATAAATAATTTTAAATGTTGCAAATGTGAACAAAGGTGTCAAATATAACATATAAGAGGGTTCCATCCAGTTCTATCATTTTATACTAAATATATTTGAGCTTGTCTCCAGTTTTACTTGGTATATCATCATCAAACAGCCAGAACACAGTTTACAGCCAGAACTTTAGAGGTAAATTTACAGTAGGGCTCCACACTGCTTTGTTTTCTAGTCTGGATGGAGTCAACAAGTCTGGATTTGGAGCTTTTGGAGACTCCAGAGGGTTAAAATAAAAACATTTTCACAGTTAATAAGCATAAAACCTACAAATATTTGGCTTTAATCAATTAATTGATGATCATCACACGCTGTAGTTGAGAGATCATTTTCGAAAACTTTATCCCTGTTGTCTCTGCAGAAATATTCTCACCCCAAGTTGTTCCCGGGAGACATCGTGGAGTATCCCCGGAACAAATTCTTCTCTCACTTCGCCGTGTACTACGGAGAGAGGGATGGCGTTCCCTACGTCGCTCACCTCACATCCAGAGGTTGTTTTGCTTTATTTGCTTTTTATTCAAATCTTTATCTACAAATATCTGCCCATTTTACATACATTTTGACCTTATTGTATTTATGTTGTAACATTTACCCTATATACTTTTTAACTGTTATTATTATTATTTTATTGGTAATAAATCTCAATTTTATTTGCTTTCATGTTTGTATTCTTGTCTATATTATCTCGTTTTTAGACTTACACTATTTTTTATTTTATGTGATATGCATATATATTTTATTTTTTGTATTCATATTTTTGTTATTATTAATTGTTATATTTTTTATTTTATAAGATGAAACTTTTTCCAGAAATTCCTGTAAATCATATTATGTGTGATTCCAATGCAGAGCTTGAATTCTTTACTATTTTTTTTAGAGAAAATAAAACTCAGGTTAACCCTTGTATGAATATTAAAGTTTGTAAAAACTATTTTTGAGCTGTTGCCACTGTTTGTATTGTTTATATAGCAAAGACATTAATTAATTAATTAAATAATTAGTTTTATTCAATTTTAAAGGATTAGAAATATAAATAAAAATGTATCATTTTCTTATTAACCCTCGAGGCACCATAGGGACCAAACGTGTACATTCAGCTAAATTTATGTTTTTGATTCTCAATATATCGGTCAGTTTAAAGGCCAATTGTATGAAACTTGGCCAGGCTTTGTTTTTTATTATAATTTTAAAAAATCCAAAATTCCTCTTTTGCAAGGTGTATAGAACAGGAGATACGCATATCACTCACAGTTTGACCCTTGAGGCCCGTTTTGGTCCCATTGACTCCCATTATAAACACATATTTTTGATACACTGTAATCCTAACATAATATAATGCTTTTCCCATGAATACCTAATAAATCTAAGCCTCTCCCTTCAAAATAAAGGTAAAATAGGCTTTAGATCGGATGCAGAACTACGTCACATATAGTTCCAATGGTTCTCTTACCTTGCAAAATGCATGGCAATGAAAAAGCTGAACACCATAAAAATGGTCTTGTTGTGTTGGGATTGATATAAAGGAGTTATCAATTATTATTAGGCTGTAATAACCTCACCCCAAATATTCCACTTTGCACCTAATTTTTTTAAATATTGCATATTTTGTGTTTTTGCCCTTGAGAAAATCAGGGGTTCTTATGAAAAAAAGGTCATAAAAAAGGTATCACATTTTTATGACGCTTGTATGAGAGGGACCGTTTAGGGACCTTAAGGTGTAAAGTGTAAGCTAATTTTAAAGAGGACTCGAGGGTTAGATTATATTTATTTTAAAAATCTCAAAATATAATAAATACATATATAGGTAAATAAAATATTTAATTTAAATAATATTTTTAAAGACATTTTTCTGAACTTTTTTTTTTCTTTGTGTCTGAGTCCTTCAGCACAATTTATTCTTTTTCAAAAATCAAATGCGTTTTTTTTGTCAGATTCAGACACCAAGCTGCCGCTCTATGGCCGAGCTCTGAGGTCAGAGGTCAAACTGGATCCGCTGGAGATGCTGGGAAAAAAGTACAAGGTGCCTGACATGCCAAACAAATAATTATCAACAATAAAAGTAAATTAATTAATTATTGCAGCAGAGAAGTCATAAAGACGGTGAGGTGAAGAGGTTTTTTGTGGCCTTTTTGGCAGGTCAGCAACATGTTGGACGACTCGTTCCCGGTTAGGGACTTCCACACCGTGGTGAAGCCCGCCATCGAGGACCTGATGGGCCGTGAGGTGACCTTTGACATCCTGTTTCATAACAGCGAGCACCAGGCGACGCTCTTCAGGTACGGACACAAGAAATCTCAACAGGTGAGTGAATGTATTCCTCTCTCACAGTCTGCTAAATTTTATTTTCGCAATTCAAATAATATTATTTCATATACTATTAATTTGTATGGAGAACAGAAGCTGAAATTAAACATTGGCATTAATTGGATAAATGTGACACAAATGAATATATTTTAATTTGCTTATTTATTCCTCTACTTTGTATTAATTCACCTATTTATTGACTTTATTAATTCATTTTTACAATTTAATTTAAATATTATATTTCTAAACATAGTTATTAATTTTTTCACTAATGTGTTTATATTTGCAAATATTGTTTTTACTTTTATATTTATTCATTATTTATTTTATATAATTAATATATTTTAATTTGCTTATTTATTCGTCTACTTTGTATTAATTCACCTATTTATTGACTTTATTTATTCATTTTTACAATTTCATTTAAATATTATATTTCTAAACATAGTTATCCATTTTTTCACTAATGTGTTTATATTTGCAAATATTGTTTTTACTTTTATATTTATTTATTATTTATTTTATTTAATTAATATATTATAATTTGCTTATTTATTCGTCTTCTTTGTATTAATTCACCTATTTATTGACTTTATTTATTAATTTTTACAATTTCATTTAAATATTATATTTCCAAACATAGTTTTTCATTTTTTCACTAATGTGTTTATATTTGCAAATATTGTTTTTACTTTTACATTTATTTTTTTAAATATTTATGTTGTTAATTTTCAAATATTGTTTATATTTTTACATGTATTTATTTATTGCATTTTATTTTATATTATATTTTTAAACATTTATTCATTTTAAACAGTTTTTAGTATAGTTTTTGGCATTAATTGGATGAATGTGACATATATTAATATATTTTAATTTGCTCATTTATTCATCTACTTTCTATTAATTCACGTATTTATTGACTTTATTTATTCATTTTTACATTTTAATTTAAATATTATATTTTTAAACATAGTTATGAATTTTTTCAATAATGTGTTTATATTTGCAAATATTGTTTTTATTTTTATATTTATTTATTTTAATATTTATGTTGATATTTTGCAAATATTGTTTATATTTTTACATATATTTATTCATTGCATTTTATTTTTATATTATATTTTTAAACATTTATTCATTTTAAACAGTTTTTACTTTAGTTTTTGGCATTCATTGGATGAATGTGACATCAATTAATATATTTTAATTTGCTCATTTATTTGTCTACTTTGTATTAATTCACCAATTTATTGACTTTATTAATCAATTTTTACATTTTCATTTAAATATTATATTTTCTAACATAGTTATTTTTTTTCACTGATGTGTTTATATTTGCAAATATTGTTTTTACATTTACATTTATTCATTTTAATATTTATGTTGTTATTAGGGCCTCGGGGCAATCGCACCGAGCACTGGTCCCATACATTTTGCATTGAAATGAATGGGACGGCCGACAAAAAAAGAGCGAAAAAGAACAATAATTGGAGATGATTATTATTAACATCTACATCTCCGGCATAATTTCACCTAGAGACTCCATTTTAACTTTAAACAGTAGACACAAGTCTTGTGTATCGGTGTATTAATCCATGTTTCGATAGGTCATATAGTTTTTTATCAATCCCTGTTCAATGACCATGATCATTTTTGGAGAAATTCTGAGATTATAATGGGTGTGTATTGCACGGAATGTTCGTGTCACAGTGTGTGACATCATTGCCGAAGAGTAGAGGGAGAGAATAAATTGTCAAAATATAAATTTGAAAACTGCGCTCCAGGCCGCAAATTCCACTCTCGGACGCAAAGATGCGCCACCAACACGCACCAACAGCCTCATTGGCTCCCATATCAAAAACGCAGGAAGATTTCTGAAAAAAGGAGATGTAACAATTTTTTTAGATCACTCTAACAAAGCTATTTTTTCATTTTTCTTAAAAAAAAAACATATGTAGACGTTCAGGAAGAACTCAGGACGCTCAAAGTGAAGTCGGATCAATGATAGGTATTATGGTTTTGCCAAAAATGCTTTCTGTTCGAGGCCAGAAATTGCAGTCTGTCCAGCTCTGCTGTCACTGTGCCGGGACAGGTGTCAGTTAATTCTGTTGATAGCTTTGATCTGATTGCCTTTGATCTTTGATGTGATTTTAATTACACACACACCCCAATAATACACCCCACAGACACACACACACACACACCCCTACAATACACCCCACACACACACACACACACACACAATACACCCCATACACACACACACACACACACACACACACACACACACAAACACCCCTACAATACACCCCCCCCACACACACCCCTACAATACACCCCCCACACACACACACACACCTACAATACACCCCACCCCCACACACACACCCCTACAACACACCTCCCCCACACACACACACCCCTACAATGCACCCCAAACACACACCCCTACAATAAACCCCCCCCCCACACACACACACACATCCCTACAATACACCCCCCCACACACACACCCTTACAATACACCCCACACACACACACACACCCCTACAATACACCCCCACACACACACAGCCCAACAATACACCCCTACAATACACTCCCCACACACACCCCTACAATACACCCCACACACACATACACGCACACACTCCTACAATACACAACCCCCACACACACACACACCCCTACAATACACCCCCCACACACACACACCCATACAATACATCCCCACCACACATACCCCTACAATACACCCCCCGCACACACACACACCCCTACAATATGCCCCCCCCACACACACACACACCTACAATACACCCCACACACACACACACCTCCCCCCCCACACACACACACACACCCCTACAATACACCCCCTCCCCCACATTCACACACCAGTATTTTGGGTTTCTACAAGAACGTGTTAGCATCCTTTAATATTGGAAAATAACATTTTATTGACAATCACCCCATTCTGTTCTGATTGGCTTGTAAAAAATGATGCCCCCAAATCATGTATTTGACAATATGATAGAGACACTAAGCCGTTTGATCTTATGTTAGTCTCTACATTATCTAAATGATCTCTGTTATCATCATTTGCCACTTTGCAGTTGCAGTTCTGAGGCTATAATAACTGCTTATTAGTAGCTCTTTGTCAAAATAGAGCGGTTGCAGTTTTTTTCTGTACCACAAATTTGGCAACTACTTGTTAAAATTATTGTTCCATTAAGACATTTAGGTGAAAATTAAGGAACACTAACTGAAATTCTTTGTCCCTTGTTGTTACCAACAATGAAATGAGTTGTACCATCTCAATACCATTAAATTATTTTAGATATTTTAGGGAGGGTTTGGCAGTTAATTTAATTGAGGGTACTGTCATGAACCGGCTCATAGATCATGACGAAACAAGGGAGACCACACACATGTATTCAAGTTATAAGAAAATAATGTTTATTTAAGTAATTGAAAACACAAAGAACCTTAATTATGTGAGTCAGTATATCAGTGGTGAGGTGTGTGTGTAACCTATGCAGACTCTGCGTTGTGTTTGAAGAACGTAGAAGAATCCACACTTGCTGTCTTTTGGTCAGATTTATTCTGGTAAAACAAAGGGGACATTCCTGGTCAGCCACAGACACGGCACAGCGCACACACCCAGTCATCCACGGGCACGCTCCTCGTGCACTGACCCGGCTCAGTCACGTACATCGTACAGTTACAATCACAATTTTCAATAAAAATATAACACATATGCAAACAAAAACGCAATATGTACCTGGTAAAACAAAGGGGACATTCCTGGTCAGCCACAGACACGGCACACACCGGTCATCCTAATCACATATTGACAAAAGCAAATTAGCGACCTAGCATGCTAAGCTAACTAGCATGATCTAAGCACTTTCTGTACGTTGGATTGAATAAGTATTTATGACAGTGTAAATAATGTCGCCACATTACACGGGGGCATATATGCATTATCACATCGACATTGTATGAAAATGAAATATAATTACAATAAACAATCAAAATATGTGTATGACTGGGTGCGATTCAACCTACCACGGGCACGCTCCTCGTGCATTGACACAGCTCAGTCACGTACAATGGTATATATATACAGAGGAGACGCCCACTGATCAATCAAAATACAAAACTTCAATATAACTTGGTGGTATTGGTTGATTAAATCATGGCAAGTGGAATCACCCAATAACTCTGTTACATGTGCATGCATACAATGTGTTGAAATGCAGGTGTATAAGCTGAAAGTAACTAAAACTAAAACAGACCAACTAAAACAGAACAAGGTGGTGGCTGTGGAGGAGAGAGAGAGAGGAGAACTGAGACCTCAGCTCCTCTATATAGCCTCAGTGATTGAGACTGGATTCAGGTGTGCTTATCCAGCCTCCTCCAGCCTCTGCAGATTGGAGGAGTGGCCTGACCTGTGGCCCCTCCTACAAAAGAAGACAAATACAACATGCCACAACACACAGAGGGGGAGGGGGTCATCACACCGGCAGTAGCCCCCGTGGCCCTTTCAGAATTTCCCCAGAGGAAATTTTCTAGTTTTACAAATATTGTTTATATTTTTACATATATTTATTTATTGCATTTTAAACTTTATGTAGTCCAGGTTTCTTTTAATTTATTTATGAAAGTTTATTTTTATATAATATTTTTAAACATTTATTCTTTTAAACTGTATTTAGTATAGTTTTTTTTTTACATGTATTTATTATATTTCATTTTTAGATTATGATCTAAAACTGTGTGTGTGTGTGTGTGTTTGTGTGTTACAGATTGAGAGGATTTATGAGCACATCATGCCAACCTGGAAGAAACTGTTTGAAGAGAAAAAACTGTGAAACAGCTTCATGTTTAGTTCTCAACTCAACCACCAGAGAGCGACGTCTTCCTCATGTCAAGTAGAAGGTTACATGATGAAGAGAAAAATACTTTTTTTTGATTCAATACCACACAAATACAATAATATGAGGAAAGAAGTTGTAATTTTCACTGTTTTCTTATTATTTCACAATTTGTTTTATCGTCTTTCTATTTTTGTCACAAATAAAGTTTTCTCCTTTTATTAAAACCGTTTCAAGACCTCTGAAATAAATCTTTAACATTAAAGGGATATTCCTCCATTTATTTTACTATTTGGTCATAATAAGATGTGACTCAACACATTTTGTCCTTCTTTAGTCATTTTGTGTCTTTTTTTTTGGTCATTTTGTGTCTTTGAGTCATTTTGTGTCTTTTTTAGTCATTTTGTGTCTTTTTTTGTAATTTTTTTAATGTCATTTTTCGGTCATTTTGTTTCTTTTAGTCGTTTTGTGTCTTCTTTTGTGTTTTTTTTTTACATTTTATGTCTTTAAGTCATTTTGTGTGTTCTTTTGTGTGTTTTGTTTATCATTTTGTGTGTTTTGTTTATCATTTTGTGTCTTTTGTTGTGTCTTTTTCAGTCATTTTGTGTCTTTTGTTGTGTCTTTTTCAGTCATTTTGTGTCTTTTTTTAGTCGTTTTGTGTCTTCTTTTGTGTGTTTTTTTTTACATCATTTTGTGTCTTTTTAAGTCATTTTGTGTATTCTTCTGTGTTTTTTTCCCATCATTTTGTCTTTTTTTGGTCATTTTGTGTGTTTTAGTCATTTTGTGTCTTTTTTTAGTCATTCTGTTTCTTTTTTTGATCATGTTGTGTCTTTTTTAGTCCTTTATTCCAACATAGTGTTTATTATTTAATTTCTCAGTTGCATCATTCCCTACTGCTGTAGTTGTTCCAGCTGTGTCCTGCAGCAAGGTGCATGGTTAGACACAATCTGTAGAATGAAGATACAGCCCAAACATAATTACGTTTTCACTGTCCAAGCCCTTTTTTTGTTGTTCAGAATTCTCCTGTGGAGATGTTACAGAATATTAATATAGGGCAGGGTTACTTCACCAAGTTAGGCCAATTTACAGTAAATTCATTTTGCCTTTTTTGATCATTTTGTGTCTTTTTTTGTCATCTTGTGTCTTTTGTTGTGTCTTTTTTTGATCATTTTGTGTCTTTTTTTAGTTATTTTGTGTCTTCTTTTGTGTGTTTTGTTTATCATTTTGTGTCTTATTAAAGTAATTTTGTGTCTTTTGTTGTGTCTTTTTTAGTCATTTTGTGTCTTCTGTGTTTTTTTCTCGTCATTATTTCTTTTTTTGTCATTTTGTCTCTTTTTTTGGTCATTTTGTGTATTTTTTTAGTCATTTTGTTTCTATTTTTGATCATGTTGTGTCTTTTTTTGGTCACTTTGTGTTTTTTTTTTTAGTAATTTTGTGTCTTTGAGTCATTTTGTGTCTTTTTTAGTAATTTTGTCTTTTTTTGATCATTTTGTCTTTTTTTGTCATTTTGTGTCTTTTTTTTGTCATTTTTTGCCTTTTTTAGTCGTTTTGTGTCTTCTTTTTTTTTTTTTATTCATTTTAGTTGTGAGTTATCCCAACTTAGCCTACACCTAACTGTGAACATACAGCTGTTATTATCTAGCCTACTCTCATGTCACGCAAAGTCTGTTAATTCTGTTAAGCACTTTCATGTCAAGTTAGAATCACTCATGTCTAGTCATGTCATGTCATGTCATTCACTTCCTGTTTTATTTTGTACTCAACCTTTTCCCTCTCGTTTCAGGCCCTTGACTTCCTTCCATTGTGTGATTTTCCCTCCACTGTGATTGTCTCCCCAGTCCCTGATTCATCTCACCTGTGTTCCCCTCCCTCATGTATAAATAGTCCTTGTCTCCCTTTGTCTTGTGTCAGTTCGTCTTGTATCCCATGTGTTTTGCCAGGCTCCAGGAATTACCAGCTTATGTCTCCTTATACTGTCTGCAGTTGTATTTTGTAACCTCCATAAAGCGTTTTTGGCTATTTTTTGCAACCTCCTTAGTGCGGGATTTTTGTTACGTCTTGTATCCTCTTGTGAGCGTCTTTTGTTTGTTTTTTGCAAGTAAAGCATTATGGTTGACCTTACTACCGACTTTTGAGTTTTTGCTCCTGAGTCCCTGTCCCTGAGTCAAGTCCTGACAGAACGAACTGACCGCAATATGGACTCAGCAGACTCCACCCCCTGCCAGAACACATACATCTGCTGTCGAAAACACTGCTGCTTTGGACCATACCCAGCCCCCGTCTACTGGACTTCAGCTGGCTGCTCCAGATAAGTTTTCCAGAGACTTTTTTTTTTCATTTTCATTTTATTAATTCTTCTTTTCGAACCGTAAAAAATAAAATAGACATAAACTACAACAGCGTAGGCTAGATGCATATACATATTCATACACATACTCACATAGGCACCATTAAACAGATGTACATAAACATATAAACATTTACACACATACAGTATAAAGCCCTATACATATACATGCATCTGCCCCGTCTAAGTAATAAGATAGAAATAAGAACCAGTTAACTTAATATCCAATATACATTTCCCTATATCATTTTGGTTCGGAAAAAAAATGGAGAAGGCTGAAGTATAAAATACTTATCTAGGCCTATCCCCTGATACTCAACACTTCAAAATAAGAAATTGTATCTCTATATATAGCCACTTAATGTCAAATAAATATGTATTATTATTATTATTATTATTATTTATTTACTTATTTACTTATTTTCTTATTAGTCAACCATAGTATATCAAACAACTTAGATCTGAGAATTTCTATTACTCCTGCAAAGAAAACAAACAAACAAAAAAACAACAAACAAATCAAAACACTGAAGGCAGTTACAAGAACGTCCTCATCCAGCTTGCGAGCTATACTTTTTTAGCATATCATTTTTTTCATAAGCCTTTTTAACTTAACAATTGTTGTGCATGATTTCATTTCATCACTGCAGTTGTTCCATATTCTCACTCCTTTACTTGTAATGCAGTGATACTTTGAATTGGTCCTTATCATAGGTGTTTTTAGTACACATATACCTCTCAGGGCATGTGTACTTACTCTGACCTGAAACAACCCCTGAATATTTTGTGGAACTTTTTGATGAATTACTTTAAACATAAATTGTGATATTTTAAAATAAACTAAATCTCTAAATTTGAGCGTTTCCAATCTGATAAAGAGTTGGTTTGTTGGCTGCCTGTAGTCAGCGTTACAAACAATTCTAATAGCTCTTTTCTGCACAATATATATAGGCTCTGTGTTTGTTTTGTAAGTGCTTCCCCATACCTCGACACAATAGGTCAAGTAGGGGAGTATAAAAGAGCAATACAATGTATATAATGAGGCCAGACTGACCAGGTGCTTAGCTCTGAGTAGCACTGCAATTGATTTTGATACCTTTAACTTAACGTAGCTTATGTGTGCCTTCCAATTTAATTCATCATCAATTATAACTCCTAGAAATTTAATAGTACTTAATAGTACTTGTTCAATTTCTGTGTTATTTATCCTGAGTTTCTTATTTGTGTTGATTTGGCAATTACCAAAAATAATCATTTTAGTCTTACTTAGATTCAATGTCAATTTGTTCTCATCAAACCACACCTTTAACATTGAAAGTTCTCTTTCCACTGTATCCAGGAGACTGTATGCAGACTTCACCTATATTATTTATATACAAAATAAACAGAAAATGGCCTAACACTGACCCCTGGGGGACCCCACAAGTAATGTTCTGTATTTTTTATCTTATTCCTTGTAGTTCTACATATTGCTTTCTGTCCTGTAAATAGCTCAATATCCAATCATATGCTGTTCTTCTAATTCCATATCTTGTCAACTTTCTCATCAACAATTCATGGTCTACGGTATCAAAAGCTTTCTTCAGATCAAGAAACACACCTACTGCATATTCTTTCTTTTCTATTGCTGATGTTATCTTGTCTACAAAATCTACCAATGCATGTGTAGTTGTCCTGTTGGTTCTGAATCCATATTGCTGCTCATACAGTGTCATGTTTTGTTATAAAATCCTCTAATCTTTTGATGAATATTTTTTGCGACAGTTGTGGTAGCAATGAGACAGGTCTATGGTTTGATAATACATTTTTTTCTCCTGTCTTGGAGAAAGGTACAACTTTAGCTAATTTCGTTTTTTGAGGAAATTCACCAGTTAATTGGGACCAGTTACAGATGTATGTGAGGGGTTTTGCTATACATTCAATTATATCTTTTACCATGGACATACTGAGTCCATCTCAATCTACCGATTTCTTACTTACGTAGTTTTTTAACAATATCAATAATCTCGATCTCATCTGTTCCCTTTATAAATATAGTTTCTTTAATATGTATGCATTTACTCTGTACATTCTGTCTGTTTCCAGTGTTAACTATATCTTTAGCTAGATCAGGACCTACATTTACAAAAAAATTATTGAATTCATCTGCAGCCATATTCACATCATTAATCTCTATTATTTCCATTTAAAAATTTGTTTGGATAGTCTGACTTCCCTTTCCTTTTCTTAATGATATTATTAAGCAGATTCCATGTAGTTTTTATATTGTTTTTATTAGCCTCTAATAGTCTGCTATAATACTCTTATTTAGTATTTTTCTTCTTGCATGCATTCAGTATTCCTTTGGTCATCCATGGTTTATATACTTCATTTTGTTTTATAACTTTTTTAACAAGAGGGCAATGTTTTTCATACATGGGTATTAGGATGGACAGAAATGCTTCATTTGTATTTTCCACATAAACAGATTTCCATTCCTGTTTCCATAGTTCTTCTTTTAGACTATTCATTGATGTCTGTTATTTGTCTTTTTATTTGAAGAGTTTTACCATCTTTATTATTCATATTACTGCAGCTGTGGATGATTGCAAACACAGGAAGGTTGTCACTAATATCACTAATTAAAAGTCCACTTTCTATTTTCATATCAATCACATTGGTTAATATGTTGTCAATGAGTGTAGAACTATGAGTAGTTATTCTGCTTGGGCATGTAATAGCAGGATATAAACCAACTATAGATGGAATTAATGTACTCTTTAGTTGTGTTATGCTCTCCTGGATTTAACAAATCAATGTTAAAATCCCCACAAATAAAGAACAACTTTGTGTTATTAAAGTTAGCCAGTTCAGATAACCTTTCTCTAAAAATGTCAATACAGGAACCAGGTTTTCTATAAATACAACTTACTACTATATTTTTCGAGTTACCCATATTTATTTCTACTGTGACACACTCCATTATATTATCTATGGCAAAGGACATATTACTGACCACATGACTCATGCACGATTTATTTATATATAAAGCAATCCCTCCACCTCTTGTTGCTGGTCTGTTTATAAAGTAACCATCATATCCCTTAATCTGCACCATCTCTCTCATTCAACCAGGTTTCTGATACAGCTATAATAGTGAACTTGTTGCCCAACTGCTCTAAACAAAATACGATCTTTGAGAGATTTGTATCCAAGCTCCTGCTGTTGAAGTGGATCATTGATATTGTTCCAATTGTCTTTGCATGTCGTTTCATGAATTGCTCTTCTGTGTAATATTTACAGTCATGGTGGTTGTTGTTGTAAAAATTATTTTCTGGGTCAATGTCGTTTTCAATGTCCTGTGATTTGTGATCGGTATAACTATAAGTTTTGAAATTAAGTTGTTTGTAATCTGGTAAATAAGTCCATCATGCAGGTTAATCAGTTTGGTCTTTAATTGTCCTCCATGATTCACTCACTGTGGGATTCCCTTCAGCTGGTCTCGAAATGATCCAGTTCTCTGACGTCACGGATGACGTGTACTTTCGTTTCCTCTGGTGTTGATCCATTCTGTTTTATGTAAATCATACAGTTTGTTGTCAAGTTGCTTGAATCATTTTGAGTTTTTTCAGGACACAAGCTTTTCTAGCGATGTCTGCATTCTTTTTAGTTAAGTGTTCATTGATATACACATCCGATCCTCTGAGTTTCCTTCCTTGTTTTAGGAGTGCTTGTTTTTTCTTTCGGTTTGTAAAGCGGAGGACAATCGCCGGCGGTGTAGTTTTGTTCTTACTGGATAATGTGTAGCAAGCTTCAATATCGTCACAGTCCATAGTAAGTCCTGTACTACTCAGAAAGTTTACTACCTGTTGCTCCGGTGATTCTCTTTCAGCTTCAGTCTCCTCCGTTCCCCGGCTGTCAGCTCTTCCCTCAGCTGGAGCCGCCACACCGGCATATGATCTGTGCTTTGTTCTCAGACCACTGATGATTAGGTTGTTCTTCTGGGAATACTGTTCAAGATCGTCCACTCGTTTTTCCAGAAAAGTAATTCTTCTGTCCTTTTCCGTGTTCAGCTGCTTTAATGCCTGGATTTTGGCTACAAGGTTCATAATTGTCCTTTGCTGCGCTGCAATGGTAGTAATCTCTGCCGAGAGAAAGTTAAGAGACTTTTTTTTATCTCCTCAAGCTCCTCAGGGGATACGTGACTCTTCTTAGGCGCCATGATCTAAAAAGAATCTCTGAAAAGGATCTAGAAAAAGCTCTGAAGAGGGTCTAGAAGAGGATCTAGAAGAGGGTCTAGAAGAGGATCAAAAAGGGTCTAGAAAAAGCTCTGAAAAGGATCTAGAAGAGGGTCTAGAAGAGGATCGAAAAGGATCTAGAAAAAGCTCTGAAAAGGATCTAGAAAAAGCTCTGAAAAGGGTCTAGAAGAGGGTCTAGAAGAGGATCGAAAAGGGTCTAGAAAAAGCTCTGAAAAGGATCTAGAAGTGGGTCTAGAAGAGGGTCGAGAAGAGGATCTAGAAGAGGGTCTAGAAGAGGAGCTTTTTCTAAAAAGGGTCTAGAAAAAGCTCTGAAAAGGATCTAGAAAAGGGTCTAGAAAAAGCTCTGAAAAGGATCTAGAAAAGGATCTAATACAGCTCTGAAAAGGATCTAGAAAAAGCTCTGAAGAGGATCTAGAAGAGGGTCTAGAAGAGGATCGAAAAGGATCTAGAAAAAGCTCTGAAAAGGATCTAGAAAAAGCTCTGAAGAGGGTCTAGAAGAGGATCTAGAAGAGGGTCTAGAAGAGGATCGAAAAGGGTCTAGAAAAAGCTCTGAAAAGGATCTAGAAGAGGATCTAGAAGAAGGTCTAGAAGAGGATCGAAAAGGCTCTAGAAAAAGCTCTGAAAAGGATCTAGAAAAGGGTCTAGAAAAAGCTTTGAAAAGGATCTAGAAAAGGATCTAAAACAGCTCTGAAAAGGATCTAGAAAAAGCTCTGAAGAGGATCTAGAAGAGGGTCTAGAAGAGGATCGAAAAGGATCTAGAAAAAGCTCTGAAAAGGATCCAGAAAAAGGGTCTAGAAAAAGCTCTGAAAAGGATCTAGAAAAGGATCTAAAAAAGCTCTGAAAAGGATCTAGAAAAGGGTCTAGAAAAAGCTCTGAAAAGGATCTAGAAAAGGATCTAAAAAGCTCTGAAAAGGATCTAGAAAAAGCTCTGAAGAGGATCTAGAAGAGGGTCTAGAAGAGGATCGAAAAGGATCTAGAAAAAGCTCTGAAAAGGGTCTAGAAGAGTGTCTAGAAGAGGATCGAAAAGGGTCTAGAAAAAGCTCTGAAAAGGATCTAGAAGAGGATCTAGAAGAGGGTCTAGAAGAGGATCTTCATAATTGTCCTTTGCTGCGCTGCAATCGTAGTAATCTCTGCCGAGAGAAAGTTAAGAGACTTTTTTTTTATCTCCTCAAGCTCCTCAGGGGATACGTGACTCTTCATAGGCGCCATGATCTAAAAAGGATCTAGAAAAAGGATCTAGAAATGGATCTAGAAAAAGCTCTGAAAAGGATCTAGAAAAAGCTCTGAAAAGGATCTAGAAAAAGCTCTGAAGAGGATCTAGAAGAGGGTCTAGAAGAGGGTCTAGAATAGGATCTAGAAGAGGGTCTAGAAGAGGATCGAAAAGGGTCTAGAAAAAGCTCTGAAAATGATCTAGAAGAGGGTCTAGAAGAGGATCGAAAAGGATCTAGAAAAAGCTCTGAAAAGGATCTAGAAAAAGCTCTGAAAAGGGTCTAGAAGAGGATCTAGAAGAGGGTCTAGAAGAGGATCGAAAAGGGTCTAGAAAAAGCTCTGAAAATGATCTAGAAGTGGGTCTAGAAGAGGGTCGAGAAGAGGATCTAGAAGAGGGTCTAGAAGAGGAGCTTTTTCTAAAAAGGGTCTAGAAAAAGCTCTGAAAAGGATCTAGAAAAGGGTCTAGAAAAAGCTCTGAAAAGGATCTAGAAAAGGATCTAATACAGCTCTGAAAAGGATCTAGAAAAAGCTCTGAAGAGGATCTAGAAGAGGGTCTAGAAGAGGATCGAAAAGGATCTAGAAAAAGCTCTGAAAAGGATCTAGAAAAAGCTCTGAAGAGGGTCTAGAAGAGGATCTAGAAGAGGATCTAGAAGAGGGTCTAGAAGAGGATCGAAAAGGGTCTAGAAAAAGCTCTGAAAAGGATCTAGAAGAGGGTCTAGAAGAGGATCTTCATAATTGTCCTTTGCTGCGCTGCAATTGTAGTAATCTCTGCAGAGTGAAAGTTAAGAGACTTTTTTTTTATCTCCTCAAGCTCCTCAGGGGATACGTGACTCTTCATAGGCGCCATGATCTAAAAAGGACCTAGAAAAAGGATCTAGAAATGGATCTAGAAAAAGCTCTGAAAAGGATCTAGAAAAAGCTCTGAAAAGGATCTAGAAAAAGCTCTGAAGAGGATCTAGAAGAGGGTCTAGAAGAGGATCGAAAAGGATTTAGAAAAAGCTCTGTAAAGGATCTAGAAGAGGGTCTAGAAGAGGATCGAAAAGGGTCTAGAAAAAGCTCTGAAAAGGATCTAGAAGAGGATCTAGAAGAGGGTCTAGAAGAGGATCGAAAAGGGTCTAGAAAAAGCTCTGAAAAGGATCTAGAAGAGGATCTAGAAGAAGGTCTAGAAGAGGATCGAAAAGGCTCTAGAAAAAGCTCTGAAAAGGATCTAGAAAAGGGTCTAGAAAAAGCTCTGAAAAGGATCTAGAAAAGGATCTAAAAAAGCTCTGAAAAGGATCTAGAAAAGGGTCTAGAAAAAGCTCTGAAAAGGATCTAGAAAAGGATCTAAAAAGCTCTGAAAAGGATCTAGAAAAAGCTCTGAAGAGGATCTAGAAGAGGGTCTAGAAGAGGATCGAAAAGGATCTAGAAAAAGCTCTGAAAAGGGTCTAGAAGAGTGTCTAGAAGAGGATCTAGAAGAGGGTCTAGAAGAGGATCGAAAAGGGTCTAGAAAAAGCTCTGAAAAGGATCTAGAAGAGGATCTAGAAGAGGGTCTAGAAGAGGATCTTCATAATTGTCCTTTGCTGCGCTGCAATCGTAGTAATCTCTGCCGAGAGAAAGTTAAGAGACTTTTTTTTTATCTCCTCAAGCTCCTCAGGGGATACGTGACTCTTCATAGGCGCCATGATCTAAAAAGGATCTAGAAAAAGGATCTAGAAATGGATCTAGAAAAAGCTCTGAAAAGGATCTAGAAAAAGCTCTGAAAAGGATCTAGAAAAAGCTCTGAAGAGGATCTAGAAGAGGGTCTAGAAGAGGGTCTAGAATAGGATCTAGAAGAGGGTCTAGAAGAGGATCGAAAAGGGTCTAGAAAAAGCTCTGAAAAGGATCTAGAAGAGGGTCTAGAAGAGGATCGAAAAGGGTCTAGAAAAAGCTCTGAAAAGGATCTAGAAGAGGGTCTAGAAGAGGGTCTAGAAGAGGATCGAAAAGGGTCTAGAAAAAGCTCTGAAAAGGATCTAGAAGGGGATCTAGAAGAGGGTCTAGAAGAGGATCTAGAAGAGGGTCTAGAAGAGGGTCGAAAAGGGTCTAGAAAAAGCTCTGAAAAGGATCTAGAAGAGGGTCTAGAAAAAGCTCTGAAAAGGATCTAGAAAAGGATCTAAAAAAGCTCTGAAAAGGATCTAGAAAAGGGTCTAGAAAAAGCTCTGAAAAGGATCTAGAAGAGGGTCTAGAAGAGGGTCTAGAAGAGGGTCGAGAAGAGGATCTAGAAGAGGGTCTAGAAAAAGCTCTGAAAAGGATCTAGAAAAAGCTCTTGAAGAGGATCTAGAAAAAGCTCTGAAGAGGATCTAGAAAAATCTAGAAAAGGATCTAGAAAAAGCTCTGAAAAGGATCTAGAAAAAGCTCTGAAAAGGATCTAGAAAAAGCTCTTGAAGTGGATCTAGAAAAAGCTCTGAAGAGGATCTAGAAAAATCTAGAAAAGGGTCTAGAAAAAGTTCTGAAAAGGATCTAAAAAAGCTCTGAAAAGGATCTAGAAAAAGCTCTGAAAAGGATCTAGAAGAGGGTCTAGAAGAGGGTCTAGAAGAGGATCTAGAAGAGGGTCTAGAAGAGGGTCAAGAAGAGGATCTAGAAGAGGGTCTAGAAAAAGCTCTGAAAAGGATCTAGAAAAGGATCTAAAAAAGCTCTGAAAAGGATCTAGAAAAAGCTCTGAAAAGGATCTAGAAAAAGCTCTTGAAGTGGATCTAGAAAAAGCTCTGAAGAGGATCTAGAAAAATCTAGAAAAGGGTCTAGAAAAAGTTCTGAAAAGGATCTAGAAAAAGCTCTGAAAAGGATCTAGAAAAGGATCTAGAAAAAGCTCTAGAAAAGGATCTAGAAAAATCTAGAAAAAGCTCTAAAACTGTCATGTCATGCAAAGTCTGTTAATTCTGTTGAGCACTTTCATGTCAAGGTAGAATCACTCGTGTCTAGTCTTTTCGTTCACTTCCTGTTTTATTTTGTACTCAACCTTTTCTCTCTCGTTTCAGGCTCTTGACTTCCTTCCATTGTGTGATTTTCCCTCCACTGTGATTGTCTCCCCGGTCCCTGATTCGTCTCACCTGTGTTCCCCTCCCTCATGTAGAAATAGTCCTTGTCTCCCTTTGTCTTGTGTCAGTTCATCTTGTATCCCGTGTGTTTTGCCAGGCTCCAGGAATTACCAGCTTATGTCTCCTTATACTGTCTGCAGTTTTTTGCAACCTCCTTTAGTGAGTGACTTTTGTTACATGTTTATTTGCAAGTACAGCATTTTGCTTGACCTTACTACCGACTTTTGAGTGTGTAGTGTATTTTCTGCTACAGATTACAGAACATTACTCTAATACTAAAAGTTCTGCTGTGTTAAAAGGCCTCAGTATGAACCTTTGTTCAAGAACACCCAGATTCTTCAGGTAGAAACTGGTTCCAACCAGTATAATGACCATCAATATCTGGGAATTGTCAGACAGTAAAGGCATTGGAACCTGAATATAAACAGGTATAGGTTGTATCCTTTTAAGGTTAAAAAGTAGGCTTACTGGGGATTTCCACCGGACGCGTTACAGCAGCAGCACGTCTCCACAGCGTTTTTGCTGCGTCTGTCAATTCACACCGGGCGCGTTACAGCAGCAGCACGTCAGCTTAGCGAGCCGGCCGTATACACGCGAGATAACGAGATCACGCGATAATCCTGACCATACGGGAGACCGCAAGATCCCGTGATAAACTTTAAACTCTATTTATACAGTCTATGGATAAACTGTGTGTATAAAGTAAACAACAACAAAAACCAACTTACTTTGCTTCTCTGAGGTGAAAGATATGTTGATCTGACCATCTATCCTTATAAAAACAATATGTTATGTCATAAATGATTGTATGATGTTCACTTCAACAATCAGTCTCTTGTCGTCCGTGTCGCCGATCCTCTGAGACCCTTTGATTGATTGATTGCTGATCTGGTGCCCCGGTCATAACATAATGTTGATGTGAAGTAGTTTTAGGCTGCATGAACTGCGTATTGTGTTTTATTTTGAAAGGGGCGGAAGTGTGGATTCTGGGTCGGACTTCCTGTCTGGTGCGATCTGCTCTGTTGAAATTCACGCGATTTGGCAGCGTCTCGCGGAGAAATAGAAGTCCTACCTAATGCTCGCGTAGAGACGCTGACGTGACGCTGCTGTAACGTTACGCTACGCGCCCGGTGGAATTGCTCTCATTGATTAGAGTGTTACCTATTTGCAACGGCATTTGCGACGCTGACGTGACGCTGCAGTAACGCGCCAGGTGGAAATCAGGCTTTAGCAGCGTGCTCGTGTCCGGGAAAACGTACACATGCATGGGCTGTAACATTTGAATTAAATGATCTTACACACAGACATACAGCCAGACAAACTGAGGGCTTCATTGGACACCTTTTTTCAGCAGCCTCAAATTGACAAAGTTTTGTCTCCGCTGTATTTAGGCAGTGTTCTGATTGATTGACAATAAAGAAAACTAAAAGGAACTTCGACTTGGTTTTTAATCCACTCTTCTCACTCGGAGGGGTGGTAAATTTTACACCACAAGTGTCTAGGATTTTCTTCTTGGGGAGCACGCTGGGGGCACAGACTGTGGAAGGGTGGCACACTGAAATCACAGTCTTAAACATAATAAAGAGTATGCTGAGGTATGTATAGAACTATTTTATTTACCCAAATCCACAGAACCATGTAGCCTCCAGCATTTAGAAATTGTATCTGACTGAGTAAAATGTTTTGTTTGAATGGGTTGATATGCTCCTGAAGACTACACTGGTGTATAACCTAGTAGTAATAGTGCAAGTTTCAGCAAGATAAAAGCTTTGCTTCATAGGTATCTAAGCCTATCTTTGTTACCTTTAATGAGACAGAAACAACCAGTTGAGTTTAGTCATGAGCAACTTTATTGCAACTCTACCATTACATATACAGTAGTGTTCAATATAATAGCAGTCCAATGTGACTTTAGATTAATTCAGGTTTTTAGTATATTTTTTTATTGCTACATGGCAAACAAGGTACCAGTAGGTGCAGTCGATTCTCAGAAAACCAACAAGACCCAGCATTCGTGATATGCACGCTCTTAAGGCTGTGCAATTGGGCAATTAGTTGAAAAGGGTGTGTTTAAAAAAAATAGCAGTGTGGCATTCAATCAGTGAGGTCATCAATTTTGTGAAAAAACAGGTGTGAATCAGGTGGCCTCTATTTAAGGATGAAGCCAGCACTTGTTGAACATGCATTTCTCTTTGAAAGCCTGAGGAAAATGGGTCATTCAAGACATTGTACAGAAGAACAGCATACTTTAATTAAATTTGAGAGGAGAGGGGACAACTTATAAAGAGGTTCAAACAATTATAGGCTGTTCAGCTAAAATCCTCTTCAATGCTTTAAAATGGAGCCTCCACCTCCAATGGATCAGTTTGCATATGTCAAAATACTTGAAGAGGTCATGTTGCCTTATGCTGAAGAGGACATGCCCTTGAAATGGGTGTTTCAACAAGACAATGACCCCAAAACACCCAAACACATACTAGTAAACCAGCAAAATCTTGGTTCCAAACCAACAACATTGATGTTATGGAGTGGACCTTAATCCAATTGAGAAGTTGTAGGGTGACATCAAAAATGCTGTTTGTGAAGCAAAACCAAGAAATGTAAATGAATTGTGGAATGTTGTTAAAGAATCTTGGAGTGGAATAACAGCTGAAAGGTGCCACAAGTTGGTTGACTCCATGCCACACAGATGTGAAGCAGTTATAGAAAACTGTGGTCATACAACATACAACTAAATCTTAGTTTAGTGATTCTCAGGATTGCTAAATCCTAGAAACAAAAAAGTTTTTACAAAATAGTTTTGAGTTTGTAAAGTCAACAGCAGACACTGCTATATTTTTGAACACACCCCTTTCAACTAATTGGCCAATTGCACAGCCTTAAGAGCGTGCATATCACAATTGCTGGGTCTTGTTGGTTTTCTGAGAATCTACTGCACCTACTGGTACCTTGTTTACCATGTAGCAATAAAAAATATACTAAAAACCTGGATTAATCTGGTTAGTCACATTGGACTGCTATTATATTGAACACTACTGTAACAGTTAGAGACAGTTTGTGTACATCATTAACAAACAGGATTATAACAGCTGTTTTGGTGTTGATGGGCAAAGCAATAGGTAGAGTCACGATTTTGTGAGTACTCCAACCATGAGAAGTGCTTGAGCCATGAATTGTTGAAGGCTCTCTTTCTATCCCGTTGCACAGTCCGTGGATACACCCTCAGGAAAACCTGGGTTGGTCCATGTGCTGGACACCGGGATATGTCTTGTAAAGAAGGGGAACAAGAAATACATTTTTAGTCTATGCATAAAGCATGACTTTTAATTCATAATAAACAATGTAGAATTCAGTGTTACTGAATTCAGTGTTACTGAATTCAGAAACAATCCTTTGAACAAAAGCTGGGTCTCCTGTTTGACTAATGCACTAGACTTGATCATCATTGATTAATCATTTGTAGAGGCTTTGTGAAATCTTAAAGCAAAAGAGAACAAATACCCAGTTGGTGGGATGGTGTGGGGCATGAAGCATGGGGGGCCTCTTCAGAGTCACTGCAGCTTCCACTATGAGACTCCTGTTGGCATGTGTTGTCTTGATCTGTCTGATCACAAAGAAATATTAAATTATTGCATCAAGAAGATATTTAAACACACTGTTTTTATTTAATTGCTTAGGGTTATCCATTATGACTTTGATGTGATATTTAGCCCACCTGCAGAATGCTGAAGTGCAGATGATGGGCCTACAACCTCATCAATATGCAAAGTTCCTGGGAAAAGGTGTAGCAGTTACTCAAAACGTCAATACAAGAATAACATAAACTGAACTTATTCAAATGTGATCAATTTTAAAGTAATCCTACATATTTTCCTGACATTGTGGACATATCCTGTTCAGTTCATTTAAACTTCTATAAATATATATAGCTATAGACTACTAGCCTATTCCTTTCTATTTGATAGATAGATATTCAACTGTCCATAAGCTTATAAAAACAACCACACGTCCACTCATCAACAATAAAGATGATTGAAATACACATAAAGTAATAAAACAGAATTGATTTAATAATTATTGATTGTTGTGTGGCAGAGGTGGAGCGTGACTGATTCAGGATGGAGTGACTGATACACAGCAAATTGACTAGAGTTGAATTCTTGGTGTTAAACTAGACATACACTAGTAGAGCTAATTATACTCTGGAATGGATAGAGTTAATCCGTTGTAATTAACTCTCAGTCGATAAATAGTTGTTGTCAAAACCGAGTGTAAAAAGGAAGTGTCACTAAATCAAACCTGTATAGTGGAGCGGCTAAGTGATATAATCTTTCAGTTTATGATACAAGCGTGAAAATTGGCATGAACACTCTCCATGGGTCACTTAACAAGAAAATTGTCCGAGACATTTAAAATGTTAAGATGGCGGCCATTTTTCAAGATGGCCGACACCTAAGCGGAGCAGTTAAGTGATATAATGGTTTATTTGGTGATACAAGCATACAAATTGGCATGAGCAGTCTCTGTTGGTAACTTGACAATAACCCACCCACAGTTACTTGAAATTCCAAGATGGCGGCCATTTTTCAAGATGGCCGACACCTTAGTGGAGCAATTGAATGATATAATGGTTTATTTGGTGATACAAGCATAAAAATTGGCATGAGCAGTCTCCATGGGTCACTTAACAAGAAAATTGTCAGAGACATTTGAAATTGTAAGATGGCGGCCATTTTTCAAGATGGCCGACACCTTAGTGGCGCAATTAAATTATATAATGGTTTATTTGGTGATACAAGCATAAACATTGCCATGAGCAGTATCTGTGGGTCACTTCACAATAACCCACCCACAGTTACTTGAAATTCCAAGATGGCGGCCATTTTTCAAGATGGCCGACACCTTAGAGGAGCAATTGAATGATATAATGGTTTATTTGGTGATACAAGCATAAAAATTGGCATGAGCAGTATCTGTAGGTCACTTGACAATAAACAACGCACAGTTACTTGAAATTCCAAGATAGCGGCCATTTTTCAAGATGGCCGACACCTTAGTGGAGCAGTTAAGTGATACAATGGTTTCTTGGGTGATATACGCATAAAAACTGGCATGAGCAGTATCTGTGGGTCACTTGACAATAAGCCAGCCACAGCTACTTGAAATTTCAAGGCGGCAATTTTTTTCTTCAGGATGACTGCCGCCTGCCATGTGGACCTTTAAATTATGAATTTTCTCATAGAAATGTATTGGGTTCCTCAAGAGAGGTTGTTTGACTGCGCTTTGTCTGACTCCTTGCCCATGACCTGTCCAGTTTGGTAAAACCTGACAGGAGTTCCCTCCCACCGGCGTAGCTCTCCGGGTTCACCGAGGTACACAAGCTCCCTTACCATGAGGGCTTTTTTAAATACTTTTTTAAATTACTTTTTTTTATAACTAACCATTACTTCTGCCATTAACCATGCCAAATAAATACTAAGGGGTGGGGAAACACAGTTGTTTTGCTGAACGGACAGTGCTCCAAAATAATAATTGAGCAATGGTTAATACTGAATGGCAATAATGACAGATCCAGAGGCAACAGCAGCTCTGGCTGACACAGAACCATGATAAACAGTATCTGAAACTATATTAGGGAACTAAACTGAAAATGTGAAAGCAATGTTACAAAGTAAAAACTGAACATGTCACAGTAATAGGCTGGTGACAAAATAGAACATAATGCGCCGATGTGGCGAGGGGAAGCCAAGCCATAGGCCTAAACACAAAGGACAACAAGGAATAACACTGTCAAAAGAAACAAGCAAATAAGTTCTAGCAGGGGCAACTGAGTCCATATCTGTAGCACTTACACTTTCCAGTACAAGCCTTGGTGCACCCACATTTTGTCAACTCCCAACAACTCTCCGCAATAGGTGGAAGTGGAGTCCAGAAGACTTTCCACTCCTTGTCCTGTTTAACTCATCCCCAGTCGGACGGGCTCGGCATTTGTCGGTGTCTCTTTAATGCCTGTCCCCACACATATCCAGCCTCATAAGAAGTCTGGGATCTTCTTGACCTCTTGACATGGATATCTTTGGTATCTTTAGTGTCTTTAGCAGCAGTAGATGCCTTTTTTTGTGCCCTTTCCAGCTGTGTGTTGTTGAACATAAGTTTACAGCTTGAATGATATTTTGCTCTGTTTCTTGTCAATGTGCTTTCTATGCCATTACCTTCATCTAGTCGGGTTGGACTACGTAAGATAGGCAGAGCATTTATTTTATGAAATAATGGAACATTTCTTGCAATGGTATCATAACCAGTATGATCTTGGTGTCCTGCTGTTTGTTTTCTCAACTGTTATGATGGCCTCTGCAATGTCTGCAGCAAATTCATAGGCAGAAGCCGAGGGTTTATCCTTTTACCACCTTTTAATACGCACTTTGATGTATGGGATACAACTAAGTTCATGCCTTAACCCTACACTTAGTCCAATCGTTCATCCAATGCCATTTTTACCCTGTACGATCTGTACACCACCCGGTTAACTAAAACTACTCAGAAAGTTGTCGTCTCTTCTTTGACTAACTTTACAATTGGCTGACATTGAACCCCACTCTGAGTATAACAGCAGTCATATATCACCAGTGTGCCCTGGTAGTGCAGATACTCACTCTTGTCTAATCTGTCTATGATCAACAAATCAAAACAACTGTATTATGATGTGTTAAAACTTGTTTTCCAGAATAATCTAAAACCCAATACATTTCTATGAGAAAATTGATCTTTTGAGGATCCAGGGAGCGGCCATCTTGAAAATAGAAATTTCAAGTGGCTGGGAGTGTTTTTTTGTCAACCCAAGTAACTGTGGGTGGCTTATTGTCAAGTGACCCATGGAGACTGCTCATGCATTTTGTCGTTATTTTGACTATTTTCTTGTTATTTTGACTTGTTTCTCGTGACTTTGATTTTTTTTCTCCAATTTTTACTTTTTAATTTAGTTTTCTATTGTTACTTTTAAGTTTACTGTTCCTGTACTGTTTTTTGGTTTGACCTTTTTGACCTCCTTCTCCAGCAGCCTCTCCTGCTCCATCTCCTCCATCTTCTTCTCCTCCATCTCCTCCAGCCTCTCCTCCAGCCTCTTTTCTTCCTCTACCTCCTCCAGCCTCTCCTCCTCCATCTCCTCCTCTACCTCCTCCAGCCTCTCCTCCTCCATCTCCTCAGCCTCTCCTCCTCTACCTCCTCCAGCCTCTCCTCCTCCATCTCCTCCAGCCTCTCCTCCTCTACCTCCTCTAGCCTCTCCTCCTCTAGCCTCTCCTCCTCCATCTCCTCCAGCCTCTCCTCCTCCATCTCCTCCAGCTTCTCCTCCTCCATCTCCTCCAGCCTCTCCTCCTCCATCTCCTCCAGCTTCTCCTCCTCCACCTCCTCCAGCCTCTCCTCCTCTACCTCCTCCAGCCTCTCCTCCTCAATCTCCTCCATCTTCTTCTCCTCCATCTCCTTTATCTTCTTCTCCTCCATCTCCTCCAGCCTCTCCTCCTCAATGTCCTCCAGCTTCTCCTCCTCTACCTCCTCCAGCCTGTCCTCCTCCATGTCCTCCAGCTTCTCCTCCTCTACCTCCTCCATCTTCTTCTCCTCCATCTCCTCCAGCCTCTCCTCCAGCCTCTTTTCTTCCTCTACCTCCTCCAGCCTCTCCTCCTCCATCTCCTCCTCTACCTCCTCCAGCCTCTCCTCCTCCATCTCCTCCAGCCTCTCCTCCTCTACCTCCTCCAGCCTCTCCTCCTCCATCTCCTCCTCTACCTCCTCCAGCCTCTCCTCCTCCATCTCCTCCAGCCTCTCCTCCTCTACCTCCTCTAGCCTCTCCTCCTCCATCTCCTCCAGCCTCTCCTCCTCCATCTCCTCCAGCTTCTCCTCCTCCATCTCCTCCAGCCTCTCCTCCTCCATCTCCTCCAGCTTCTCCTCCTCCACCTCCTCCAGCCTCTCCTCCTCTACCTCCTCCAGCCTCTCCTCCTCCATCTCCTCCATCTTCTTCTCCTCCATCTCCTCCAGCCTCTCCTCCTCAATCTCCTCCATCTTCTTCTCCTCCATCTCCTTTATCTTCTTCTCCTCCATCTCCTCCAGCCTCTCCTCCTCCATGTCCTCCAGCTTCTCCTCCTCTACCTCCTCCATCTTCTTCTCCTCCATCTCCTCCAGCCTCTCCTCCAGCCTCTTTTCTTCCTCTACCTCCTCCAGCCTCTCCTCCTCTACCTCCTCCAGCCTCTCCTCCTCCATCTCCTCCTCTACCTCCTCCAGCCTCTCCTCCTCCATCTCCTCCAGCCTCTCCTCCTCTACCTCCTCCAGCCTCTCCTCCTCCATCTCCTCCTCTACCTCCTCCAGCCTCTCCTCCTCCATCTCCTCCAGCCTCTCCTCCTCCATCTCCTCCAGCTTCTCCTCCTCCATCTCCTCCAGCCTCTCCTCCTCCATCTCCACCAGCTTCTCCTCCTCCACCTCCTCCAGCCTCTCCTCCTCAATCTCCTCCAGCCTCTCCTCCTCCATCTCTTCCATCTTCTTCTCCTCCATCTCCTCCAGCCTCTCCTCCTCAATCTCCTCCATCTTCTTCTCCTCCATCTCCTTTATCTTCTTCTCCTCCATCTCCTCCAGCCTCTCCTCCTCCATGTCCTCCAGCTTCTCCTCCTCTACCTCCTCCAGCCTCTCCTCCTCCATGTCCTCCAGCTTCTCCTCCTCTACCTCCTCCAGCCTCTCCTCCTCCATATTCTCCTCCTGTATCTCCTACTGCATCTCTACTATCCATCACCTGACAAAAATATATTGATCCATGACATGAACAGTGTGACAATTTGCGGTGTAACAATCATTAATTTTGATGATACGATGATAGAGGAAAAAACTTAGTTTCACAATTATCATGAGTATGGATGTATAAAATCACATTTGTAATCTGAGCTTTTATTGTACTTTACCCTAAATCTTTCTTTTTTGGTGTTTTTAAACAGTTGCTGCCTTTCAACACACATGAATATAATGAATACAAATAATCAAAAGTGTATCTCTTTGGCATTAAATATAAGCTTTTTAAAAATCTCTGCATTGTTACGGTTCTACAGTTATAATAATAATAATAATAATAATAATAATAATATATTTTATTTATCAGCACTTCAAAACTCAAAGACACTTTAAAAGATTACTGAGAGCTTTGTAATTGATGAGGAGGATCTTGAAGTGGATGCTGCTTTATTGGGAGCCAGTGAAGGTGTTGCAGGATGGTTTAATCTGAGTCATTTACACTTTGACTTCTAAAGAAGGCCTTTTGAAAAAATGCAGGGGACATGTCCCCTGTGCCCCCCCCCCCCCCAAAAAAAATGATGTCCGTGCATGAATCCTTCAGTTCAGTTCAGTTCAGTTCAATTTTATAGCCCAGAATCCCAAATTTGCATTCTATTTTTCAATTGTAATATTCCACACAGACATAACATTATTTTATAAATATTGTATAAATGTCATAAATATGGTATGGTATGGTATAAACTGTAAATATAGTACTGCAATTTGACACATATAAACTACAGTGGTTTTCATTGTGTGCATTCAACTCAAAATTAAATCACATTAATACAGTTTTGAAGGGAACATTTTATTACAACTAATTACTAATTATTATTAATACATTCAAAGAAAACTGCAGTTATAAAAAATGATTTGACTTAAAGAGTTTTATCATGTTGTGATTTCTGTGTAAGAATGCCTATGAATACAGTGCAGGCTATTACAAAATCTGACGTTCATATTAAATGGCTGTCACCTTTAAAAACAAACTTTAAATTAACAAACAGAAGAGAAGTTGTGTGGAGGTGTGACATCTGATTCCTTATGAGTTTCCTGAAATTAAAGAGAGGAATGTTAAAAAATATTCATATAATAATTAGTAATTATTATAAGATTGTGCTAAATGAATCCACAAGCGTCTCAACTTTCCACTTATATCCAATTCACAAACTTTTTGGAGACCCCATTATGCAAAAAACTTCAAATATAGTTGGCGAAAATAATGCATGAGAAAATGTTTTTTATTAGTGAAAGTTGCTGTCTGGACTATTCTGCCCTACAAAGTCTTACTGCAATAACTACACAAAGGGTAAAACTGAGAACAACTGCTTTAAAGTTTTTTTTCAACGTTTTTCACTGGACAGCCAAATGGGTTATATGTAGATAAGTGATATGACACTCATTTCTACATGTATTGATGATGTAATTTTTATGCTAAATTATGACGATTTATTTGACCTTTGACCCAAAAATTGTAGTTACTGCACTTTGCAATACTGTAAAATGTTCTAATAGTAATAATAAAACAGAGTGCAGTATCAACAATGTTTTTTTAAAAGTGTTGAACAACTTCATTCAAATATTTGTGTATTATAGACTTAATATTATAAAGTAATGTTATATTTTAGTCTTAATATAAATGTATCTCACTTTTTTTTTTACTTAATCACTATCTAGATAATAATTTCCCTATCAAATAAACTTATAATTTCTATTATTAGGGCCAAGGGGCAATCGCAATTTCGTCCCGCTACTAGTCCTACAACTTGAAGAGTTGCAGGACAAATTATACATTATTAATTATTAATCATACATTATTAAACGTGCAGTTACTTAAACGTGTGCTATTACTTTTCTCTACAGAATACGAATGTAAAAACTGCCCAAAATTTTGCATTGAAATGAATGGGATGGCCGAAAAAAAATTAGCGAAAAACAACAATAATTGGAGATTTTTAAACGTCTACTTCTCCGGCATAATTTCACCTAGAGACTCCATTTAAACTTTAAACAGTAGACACAAGTCTTGTGTATTGGTGTATTAATCCACGTTTCGATAGGTCATATAGTTTTTTTATCAATCCCTGTTCACTGACCATGATCATTTATAATGGGTTATATTATATTTATATTCTGAGATTGTAATGGGTGTGTATTGCACGGAATGTTCGTGTCACAGTGTGTGACATCATCGCCAGAGTGTAGAGGGAGAGAAAAAATTGTCAAAAAATAAATTTGAAAACTGCGCTCCAGGCTGCAAATTCTACAGAAATAATTTATACATAGAAAAGTAGGAAAATTTGTCTTCTCACTCACAATCCTCTGGTAAAGCTGTCAGAGTTATAGTTTGAGCGTAGGACGCACAGATGCGCCACCAACACGCACCAACAGCCTCATTGGCTCCCATATTAAAAACGTAGGAAGAGTTCTGAAAAAGGGAGATGGAACCGTTTTTTTAGACCGCTCTAACAAAGCAATTTTTTCATTTTTCTGGAAAAAAAAAACATATGTCGACGTTCAGGAAGAACTCAGGACGCTCAAAGTGAAGTCGGATCAATGATAGGTATTATGGTTTTGCCAAAAATGCTTTCTGTTCGAGGCCAGAAATTCCAGTCTGTCCACCTCTGCTGTCACTGTGCCGGCACAGGTGTCAGTTAATTCTGTTGATTGCTTTGATCTGATTGCCTTTGATCTTTGATGTGATTACAGTTACAGATACACACACACACACAAACACACACAGGTAACTTAATGTGATTGTAATTACACACACATACACACATACACACACACAGGTAACTTTATGTTTTATCGCGCACACTCCTCCAGATACATGTTTCACACACTCACTCACACAAACACACACACACACACACACACACACACACACAAACACACATTTTGAGGTTAAAGGGCATAGTTTGAAATCTCTGAAGAATCTCATCATAGTGTACACACACACCGGCAGTAGCCCCCGTGGCCCTTTCAGAATTTCCCCAGAGGAAATTTTCTAGTTCTTGTCTTCACTACTAAGTGTAGAGAAGAAATACAAGACAACACTGTATCACAGTCAAAATTTAGCTTTGGTTTTGAGTTGGATTTTGTAGTTACTGCATTTTTTACAATATTATTTCTCTGAAATAAAGCAAAATTGAAATCTAAAACTTTGTCACAAGATAAAACAGACATCAAGGAGTTCATTTTTAGTTATAACTCAATTTGGACCAAAAATGTAGCTACTGCAGTTAGACTTTGTAGGACAGTATTGTTCCAGATGATCGTCTAAAGCAGCTATTCTCAACCTTGGGGTCCTGACCGCAATTGGGGTCGCGAGATAATTTCTGGGTGTCGCCAAATCATTTTGGAAGTCAGCTCTGTCTCCACTGTGTTAAAGTGATCATGTGTTTTAGTCTTTTTGGTAATTTAGTGTCGTTTAATGTTTTTTTTGTCATTTTGTGTTTTTTTTTGGCATTTTGTGTCTTTTTTTCAGTCATTTTGTCTGTTTTTTGTCATTTTGTGTGTTTTTTTTGTCAATTTGTGTCTTTTTGTGGTCATTTTTTGTCATTTTGTGGTCAATTTGAGTCCCTTTTTGCTTAATTTTTATGCAATTTTTTGGTAATTTTGTGTCTTTTTTTGATCATTTTGTGGTCTATTTGATTCTTTGGGTAATTTTGTGTCTTTTCTGACAAATCCCAAAGTATCAAGTTGTTACTTTCCAAGGAGTCTGTGAGATTGTGTTCAGTGAGTGGGGGTCGTGGACAACATGCATTTAACATGCATGTTGTCCACTCAAAAAGGTTGAGAACTACTGCTCTAAAGTGTTGTGGACCCTTCGGGAAGCACTTTTATCTGCCTGCAGTATGGATGTGTGCATGTTCTGAACATTCATTAACGTGGGTTAATGTCAGTTCTGTTTACTATGGCACAGTTGAAGGGTACCTCTGCTGTCCACACTCTTCATCCTGGAGGTGAGAGGTCCGCCTTTCTGTCTCCAACGCTCCAGACATATTTACCAAGACGGGATTCTGCACACAATCACACCAGAGGGCTGTTTCATAAAAATGGCAGAGAAAAGAAAGGTCACACTTTATATTAAGGTGCACGTATTTAACAATTAGTTGCAGATTAGTAATGATCAAGATGTCACTTTAGTATGGGGAACATATTAATAACAAAGACTTAATTTAGAGTTATTTGGACTCTATTAACACTTGTAATTTTGTGCTTTCTTATGTAAGAACAGACCATATTCATTGAGTGTTATTAAGGGAGAATAACTATTCTTGTGGTACTACCACCTTATAAAGTTCATACAAAGCAAAGCATATTGAGATTGTAACTCATATACAACAACTTCCTTACTTCTTATTAGTATAAGAAATAATTCTGAGGTTATTGAGGGAAAACTCTTATTAAATGGCTTACTGGTTGTATAATAGGGCCATGCAGAATAAGTCATTAATAACTACTTAATAATGACTAATTAAGAGCCAATATGCTATGAGTTTGCATGCTATTAAGCAACGTATTAATGTTGAATATGTTTACCTTAATATAAAGTGTTGCCAAAAGAAATGTTGCCAAATGAACCATTTGAAATAACTAGATCCTGTTAAAAATATTAAATTTTGCACTCCTTAGCGACACTGTAAAGCCATGATTGTTTCTGCTGAGACACTGAAAATCTATTTACACAGACCTGAGAGGAGTGGACAGGAGAGGTTATAAGTAGAGGTTGTGAAAGTGCAAATAATTCCATGTGTATAGAATGTGGAAACCCAATTTTACTTTCCAATATTCGAGGCACTTGGAAAAGTGTTGTGTATATATATATTTTATTTTATTCCAATTAAATAACTTTGTTATTCTGCACAAAATACATTTTTGAGTGGTTCCCACTTGCACTTCTTGCAGTGATTCTATAGAGGAGCAGGGCTTATATATTTTAAATATTTTTCATATATATTGCAGTAAAATACCACAGTAAGTAAAATGTAAAATGAGAAAAAAAACACCCTGAAACTGCTTGTTGGGCTTGAGAAGGTTAATTTGGCTCCGTGATGCACCGCTCTGGTCTTGGAGGCAAAATATATAAATAACACAAAAATATTATCCAAAATATCCATTTTCAATATAATGCAGAATTTCCTTCTTGTTAAACATATGAGGTAGGGAAAAGTAGTAACCTGAAGAAAGGGTTCTTGAGGTCCAGGACGTTTCCAGATGTGAAGCCTGATTGGTCGACTGTGGCGGTGATGTGGATGTCATAGCTCTGCCTGAAGTGTGGAAAAAAGATTATTTGTCCCACTGAAAATGAGCTTTCATGAGAGCATGGTTGATCTGGAACTGTTGTCTCCAAAACAATAAGGCAGAACTTACGGTTATATTGTAACCTTGGTTCTCTGAGTGAAGAGACTATCTCTCCACTCTGTTACATATTGCATATGTACGGGGTAGCTGGAGATGTACACTGTATCCTAATGTCAAGGAAGGATCCTCCAACAGCTGGATTCGAAGGATTCTACGTCATCGACATTGGACGAAGGACCAATGTCGAGGATCCAGAGCAGGGGTTCCCAACCTTTTTCGTGAGGGACCCACATTTTTACCATTGTAAACTTTGCCAACCCCCCTATTGTCCATTGCTTCTATGAAGCTGAACTCAATGTGACTTTCATGGTACCCTCTCTTTTTGTTTTTGAGATATTCAGCATTTTCGTCTCCCTGACGCTTCGCCATTTTTCCTTTAGCTCTGTGTTTCTGTTGTTAGGTGAGCTTACCGCTAGGCAGCTTGCATGATGATGGCGGCGCACACAGTTGCAGCGGCTGAGTGCCCTAGCAGTCGGTGCTATGTGCGGATGTGTATGTACGTGACATGTTTAGTTTTGTGAACTTTATGTCGGGCGGATAACACCTACAAAAGGCATGATCTCCTTAAGATCGGACTTTGCCAGGAACAACAAGAGAGTTCCTTAAAACACACAGGATTCCGACGGAGCTAGCAAGGAACCCCGGCTCTCCGTGGATTATCATCCCAACAGGGAGGAGGCGCAGGCGGCGTCGGGAAAGGAGGCAGAAGCGAGGCTGCAGGGCTGGCGTGCTAACTAGGCTTACGGAGGCAGCCACTCAGACCACCGCTTCCCAGCCTGTTTCTCACGAATGCAAGATCCCTTGCGAACAAAATGGACGAGCTAAGACTACAGACTGCAGCAAACAACATTGTGAAGGACACGTGCATTCTGATCATCACAGAGACGTGGCTTCACCAATCTATTCCGGACTCTGCAATCCAGCTAGCAGGCTACAACACACAGCGCCATGACAGAACAGCTGACTCCGGTAAGAGCAGAGGAGGGGGGCTCTGTGTGTACGTGAACAGTAGCTGGTGTACCAACGCTGTGACTGTGGATAGTCACTGCTCTCCGGACTTGGAAAGTCTGACTGTGAAATGCAGGCCCATCTATCTACCAAGAGAGTTTACTGTTGTCATGGTTACAGCTGTTTACATACCACCGGACGCTAATGCTAGCACGGCTATAGGACTTTTATATGCCAACATTACTAACAAACAGAGCACGTATCCTGACGCTGTGCATATAATAGCAGGGGACTTTAACCATGCAAACTTGAAGACAGCACTCCCTAAATTCCATCAACATGTTAAGTGTGCTACTAGGGGAGATAACATCCTGGACAAGGTATACTCCAACATCAAACTGGGCTACAAGGCCAGACCACTGCCACACCTGGGCCAGTCTGATCACCTGTCCTTGCTTCTAATCCCTGCATATGCCCCCCTCAGGAAAACTGCTCCCATCACCACAAAGACTGTGGCCGCATGGCCAGAGGGTGCCTCCCAGCAGCTACAGGACTGCTTTGAGAGGACTGACTGGGGGGTCTTTGAACATCAGGACCTGGAGGTGTTCACAGACAGTGTTCTGTGCTACATTAAGCACTGCATGGACGCTGTCACAGTGGACAAGGGCGTCCGGGTCTACCCCAATGAGAAGCCCTGGATGACACGGGGGGGTCCAGCGGCTGCTGAGAGAGAGGAACAACGCCTGGAGGTCCGGCAACAAAGACCTCTACAGCACAGCCCGAGCCAACCTGAAGAGGGGCATCAGAGAGGCCAAGGCAGACTACAGGAGGAGGATAGAGGACCACCTGAGCAGTAACAACAGCAGGCAGGTGTGGCAGGGAATTCAGCACCTAACCAACTACAGGACCAACCTTGGAGCCGCTGAAGGTGACCCTGCGCTGGCAGAGCAGCTGAACATCTTCTTTGCCCGTTTTGAGGTCACAGCACCAGAGATGGCACCACTACACCACCACACAGCCAACAGCAGCATAAACCTCACTATTGAGGAATATGAGGTGAGGCGCACGCTGCGGGCTGTCAACCCAAGGAAGGCTACTGGTCCTGATGGACGCGTGCTGAAGGACTGTGCTAATCAGCTGGCTGGAATCTTTACAAAGATCTTCAACCAGTCTCTGGCACAGTCCACTGTCCCACCATGCCTGAAATCCTCAACTATAGTCCCCCTACCCAAGAAACCCCACATCTCTGGACTCAACAACTACCGGCCAGTGGCACAGTGGTGATGAAATGCTTTGAGAAACTGGTCCGTAGTCACATCACAGCAGCCCTGCCCCGCAGCCTTGACCCCCTGTTTGCCTACAGAGAGAATCGATCAACGGAGGACGCCATAGCCATAGCACTCCACACTACACTTATCCCATCTGGAGCAGCAGGGGAGCTATGTGCGAATGCTCTTTGTGGATTATAGCTCTGCATTCAACACCATCCTCCCTCACAAACTGGTGGTCAAGCTGGGGGACCTGGGGCTGCCACACAACACCTGCATGTGGATCTATAGCTTTCTCTCAGATCGCAGACAGAGGGTTAGAGTAGGCCACCATACATCCACGGCCCTAAGCCTCAGTACCGGCTCCCCCCAGGGCTGTGTGCTAAGTCCCTTACTCTATTCCCTTTCCACACACGACTGCTCCCCTGCCCATCACAGTAACACCATGGTGAAGTTTGCGGACGACACCACAGTGGTGGGGCTCATCTCCAGAGGGGGAGGCGAGGCTGCCTACAGAGATGAGGTGGGGCAGCTGTCAACATGGTTAACAAGGCTAACAACCTGCTCCTCAACACCTCAAAAACCAAAGAACTCATCATAGACTTCAGGAGAAAGAAAACAGAGATCACACCATTATTCATCAACGGGGACTGTGTGGAGAGGGTTGCAGACTTCCGCTTTCTTGGAGTCCACATAGAAGACAGCCTATCCTGGAGCATGAACACCTCTGAGCTGTTGAAAAAGGTGTACTTTCTGAGAATACTCAGGAGGAATAACATCACACAAAGTCTGCTGGTGTCCTTTCACCGTGCCTCCATCGAGAGCATCCTCACATACTGCATGGGCATATGGTACTCCAGCTGCACAGCGGCTCAGAGAAAAGCGCTCCAGAGGGTCATCAACACCGCCCAAAAGACTGTCGGCTGCCCTCTCCTCACACTGGAAGAATGACACAGTTACCGCTGCCTCAAAAAAGCCCAGAACATTATTAAGGACACACACCATCCCGGTCACTCACTGTTTGAACTGTTGCTCTCAGGCAGAAGGTACAGATCACTCAACACAAGGACTAACAGACTCAAACACAGCTTTTATCCAACTGCAATAACCACCCTCAATACTGAAAAAAACGATAATATTGCACTGCATTCACATTGATGGCTCAACACACTTGAGATATGTTCTGTACTGTTGTTTGTCTCGACTGTGTGTTCATGCTGTTTGTTTGTTGTTGTTTTTTTTGTTTTTCCTGTGCGACTATGCATGTATGTCTGGGTGTGTTTATGTGTTTGTCTAAACTGGGTATTTTGAATTGTACATATTTTTCTTTTTATATTTATATTTTTATAGACTTAAATGTTGCACTTACTGGAGAGCACTTTGAATTTCGTTGTACATGTGACAATGACAAATAAAGACCTATTCTATTACCGCTAGGTGAGGTAAGCGCTAGGTGAGCTTACCGCTAGGTGAGGTTACCTGTGTATACTGCAGGAGGCATGTTACACACGTCCTTATTCTCGCGATATGGCCTTTAATTTTAAATTTTTCTATAGTGATTTTTCTATTTAAATAAATGAATAAATATTTAATGTAGCCCTTATTTAGTTGTTTTTGTCCCACTAATAAATTAAATGCTGACTCATCTATATTTAACACATTAGATTTATTACATCCCTTAAAATCAAGAGGGCTTCGCGACCCCCGTGGATCTTTGACGCCCCCCTTGGGGGGTCGGGCCCCCCCTGTTGAGAATCACTGCTCCAGAGGACAGAGTCCTTCTTTTGCCCAAATTCCAAGGATTCATATGTGTATCCTCCATGCATCCCGCATACCCATAATGCCTTGTGCACACCGGTCTAGTGGGAGATTTAAAAATGGCGAGCAAAGAAACAGCGATGCCGGCAGCACAATATGAATTTAAATATATATGTTTTTTAATTTGTTATCACATAACTTACAAAACTTGTGTTCAAAGTCAAGCAAAAACATATGCACAAACAAATGCCAGAATATTTAGCTAAAAGATAATAAACATCATCTTGATACATTGCCAGATGAGTTAATTGATGCCATCTTAGTTGCTAAAGTTATAAATGTTAATTCATATGCGTCAGATGATGACGTACTATGAAGTAAACATAGCTATGCCATTCAGATAGTTATACATGTTTATTGTGTTAACAGACCAACAGTCCGCTATTATCCGTTGTTATTTATAAATAACCGTTATTGTACTGTACTGTAAAATAAAAAATCACAGAACACATCTCCATGGAGTAGCGGCCAAATTCAGCCAGGATCAGTGAAATATTCAGGTTTATTCCACTTTGTGGCTTTTACTTGCTAAATCATGGAGATTCAACCTTAAAGCATCTTCTTCCATTTCCACTAATATGTGTCCAGAGTGCTGATGCCAAAGTCACATCCATTCGTGAACTGATTTTGAAATTGCAGCACAGAATTTAAGCAGGACGTCAAATTACGCAATGACACACAGCTGCACACTGAAGGCTGTTCCATTAGTTGTTACACCAGTGAAACGAAGGACTCTGGCCTCGTCTCTGGAGGACCCAACTCTGAAGGAAGGATCCTACCAAGGTGGGATCCTTGACTTTGGGATACAGCCACAGTCTCGAGACGATAGAGAACATACGGTTACATAGTAACCTTGGTTATCTGAGTGAAGAGACTATCTCTACAGCTACCGCCTACATATGAAACATGTAATGGAGTGAATAGAAAGTCTTGAGATGATAGAGAACACAGTTAGGAAACAGCCATCATAACAGAACTGATCTAAACAAGGATTTCAGAGGAAGCATGGGAGTACCTGTTGTTAGCAGCCAGCAGGACAGTCCCAGACAGAGTCTGTCCCAGCTTGACAAAGAGCGGTGTCTGAAGCAAACATCTGACCTGAGACCAGCGGGTCAGAGGCTCCGTGGGAGATGTGGAGAGCCACACTGTGGACCTGCACAGACCAACGGAGAGGGAAACTCTATTTTTATGTTTTAAAAAAATGCTCAAATGTCTGTCATTCCCTGCCACCAGTCATTCATCTGTCAAAAAATTACAATCTGTCAGACTGGAGCAGTTCTGTAGTACTGACTTGGACCCCAGATAGGCAACATCGAACCAGAAGGCCAGCCCATGGACCAGCCCGGACTGCAGTAGTGTGAACACAAACGGAATCTCCATCCTGGAAGAAACAAACAAGATAACAAGACAAGCTAGAAAATTTCCTCTGGGGAAATTCTGAAAGGGCCACGGGGGCTACTGCCGGTGTGTGTGCACTTTGATGAGATTCTTCAGAGAATTCAAACTATGCCCTTTAACCTCAAAATGTGTGTGTGTGTGTGTGTGTGAGTGTCAAGCGTGCGCGCATGTGTGTTTGAAGCATATGTATGCATGTGTGAGGAGTGTGCGCGCTTACGCGCATGTGTATGTAACTGTTATCACATCAAAGATCAAAGGATATCAGATCATAGCAATCAACAGAATTAACTGCCATCTGGTACGGCACAGTGACAGCATAGGTGGGCGGACTGGAATTTCTGGCCTCGAACAGAAAGCATTTTTGGCAAAACCATAATACCTATCATTGATCCGACTTCACTTTGAGCGTCCTGAGTTCTTCCTGAACGTCTACATATTTTTTAAGAAAAATTTAAAAAATAGCTTTGTTAGAGCAATCTAAAAAAACGGTTCCATCTCCCTTTTTCAGAAATCTTCCTGCGTTTTTAATATGGGAGCCAATGAAGCTGTTGGTGCGTGTTGGTGGTGCCAAAATGCCCAAACTATAACTCTGACAGCTTTACCAGAGGATTGTGGGTGAGAAGACACATTTTCCTACATTTCTATGTATAAATTATCTCTTTAGAGTGGAATTTGCAGCCTGGAGCGCAGTTTTCAAATTTATTTTTTGACAATTTATTCTCTCCCTCTACACTCTGGCGATGATGTCACACACTGTGACAAGAACATTCCGTGCAATACACACCCATTATTGGAGAATTTCTCCAAAAATGATCATGGTCATTGAACAGGGATTGATAAAAAACTATATGACCTCTCGAAACATGGATTAATACACCGATACACAAGACTTGTGTCTACTGTTTAAAGTTTAAATGGAGTCTCTAGGTGAAATTATGCCGGAGAAGTAGACGTTTAAAAATCTCCAATTATTGTTCATTTTCACTCATTTTTTTTCGGCCGTCCCATTCATTTCAATGCAAAATTTTGGCCAGTTTTTACATTCGTATTCTGTAGAGAAAAGTAATAGCACGCCGATCCCGATCAAGCCGCACGTTTTGATATATAATTTGTCCTGCAACTCTTCAAGTTGTAGGACTAGTAGCGGGACAAAATTGCGTCCGGAAGAGGAAGAGGAAAAAATCCACAGTATAAAAAGCCCCGAAATGCTCGGTGCGATTGCCCCGTGGCCCTAACAAATGTGATTCCAACTCTCAGAAGGTTTTAACATGTACATTAAACATTTTAAACTAGACATACCATGTACATTAAACATTTTAAACTAGACATACTATAAGTATTGTTATCATTGATTGCATCAGTAATACCAAACGTTTGTTTGTTTGGTATTACTAGTTACATGTTTTTTTTATGTCCTGTTTATTACTGTATTTTCCGGAGGTGACGTATGGTTTTCACCATCGCTAACTGTGCACAACGTCAGCAGCTGAAAGCAGCATGTCTATTAAGTCTTCACTGATCATAAACATAGTGATTGTGAATTAACCGGCATCAATAACTGTGCACAGAGTGTCCAGTACTTGTTCTAAACAAACAGAGATCGCTAAGTGAACACCTCCTGTAGCAGCAGCACATATACACTGTACTGCTACAGAGCTAATTGTAGCTAACTGCCTGTAAGAAGGAGTCGCTGGATTTGTCTCCAGTCGCTTTCTTGAAAAATAGTGGCTAAGGGGGTCTGAAAAGTCGTACACACTACGCTCATTCACCAATTCATACTGGTGGCCGAGGCTACCAGGACACACTGGTGCCACCTGCCACCATTGGGAATTCATTCACACACTGATGAACGCAGCATCGGGAGCAATTTGGGGTCCAGTATCTTGCTCAAAGATACTTCGACATGTAGGCTGCCATGGTCGGGGATTGAACCACCAACCTTCTGGTTACTAGACGAACGCTCTACTAACTGGAAACAGCCCTTTAGTTACCAACTAACCTGTGCAAATCTTCTTTTTTAGCCTCCATGAAGTTGATGCAATGCTTGACGGACCTGGCCATCAGGATCTGCACATCAAATGTGTCCTGAAAAAGACATTTAGTGTCATCAGTGTAAATTTACAGTAATTAACTGGCAGCAGCTTCGCATGAAAGTTATTGTTACTGTATTTTAGAAATACAGTGTATTACTAGAAATTACTTTAACATTACTGTATCCTTGTAAATTTACAACACAATACTGTTCACAATATCCAATCATGTTGCTGCATGCATTTTCTATAACATGCTGAGCTTGTTGATCCGTTCACTGTTGGCCCACAGTGAATGGAGTTGTGCTCCACCTACCACTATAGGCTGAGTGAAAAACTCATCCACTGCAGCGCTGTGAAGAGCACTCAGGTTCACTCCATAGAAGTTTCTTTGCTGCCTGAAGGAAGACAAATTAACCTAAATTATGACTTTGTATTATTGTGATTCCCGTGGAGTCTGTTGTCTACATAGACTGTATAAATAAATCCAAGCATTTTTGCCTCCCGCCTAAGAGAAAAAATAGTACGGACATTTCACCTTCTGTTTAAAAAAAAACCCATGCGCCGCTGCTGAATGAATTAATTACGTGCGCCGCTGTGAAATTTCACATGATCATGAATATCAATGCACCACTAATGATACTCGCACTGTGTGAGCACAACAACACACAAAGTTATTTTCGACTTGTTTTGAGTCATCAACGAGCGCATCAAATCCTGTCTGACCCTCTTAGGACATCAACGTAAAAGGGAGCGTTCAAGCTTGTTCACGGTCTATGTAGCGAGTAGTAGGGCCACGGCCTCGCTCCGTGTCTCACCGTCTGCGTGTGTGCGCGCGCTGAACTAAATCCAATCAACCTGTCCGGGCGGTAGGGTCATATATATATATATAAACACCTTTCCTGTATATATCTACGGGTAGGGGGGCCATCCGTCCGGCTTTTAAATGCCCTGCAGCCGACCATTTTCGTGTTGTGAACTATCAACACATGGCTCATTAGAATATGCAAATGAGCCATGTGTTGATTCGCCACAACGCGCTCACGCAAAGTTGCTACCAAAGCAGCAAAGGCAAAGCAGCTATTGAGAGACATGCTAGCACTGACAAGCATTGAGCTAATCGGAGTACAACTCTGCTTAAAACCGGATCATACCAAACAAATATCTGCTTTTGTGAGATTGTGACTTCGTGTTTTGAATAACTTCCTGTCGCTAAACACATGCCGCTTTCAAAAGAAGAGTGCAGTGTGTTAACAGAATTGACCACAGAATTTACAAAAAGACTGTCAAAATAAGATGCCTTAAATAAAATATACAAGAACCCTTATTCTCCTTTAAAATAAATCTTAAAATAGGCATTGATTAAGTTCAGTGTATATGATGGAATAGTGGAATTAGATCTGTGGGAGGCCACCAAATTTGGGCTTTTATGGAAAAAAACACTGGCTGGCTGCTCCATGTCCTAGTGGAAAGCATGTTGACAGCAATTAAAAATGACACAGTATTGGATAACAAAGATTTTATAATACGGTGTCTCCCGACTGTGAAAAATGTTAGGTGTGAGGTGTTTGCTCTCAATACCTATAGTAATGATAGTGGTCAAAATTATGTGAAATTGCACAGTTTTTGGTAAAAAAAAGCTTTTTAAAAAAATGTAAGGCAGAGGAACGCTAACCCCACTGCTTCAGCTGCTCACCCCCCTAAGGCCTCTAAAAACCCAGGGAAAACCCTGTAGTCAGCGTGATGTCACCCATTGGTTTGTGGCCCGTTTGAGGCATGGAGTTCGTCGTTACACGCCATTTTTTTTTTCGGAAGCGGGGAGCAGACCATATTTGGACTGTGGAGGAGCGAAAGAGATCTGACGGCACTGACTACACGCCTCTCTACACCTCAACCTGACTGAATGAAGCCGCTGCTAATTCATGTTGGCATTTACCATAGCATTAACTAGGATGTTCATTTAGGCTAGCAAAAAGCAACAACAAAATGTACATTACTTCCCTAAGAAAAATGAATGGCGACTCCTTGGAGTGTCTGTTAGTCCAATCAAACGCTGAACAAGACATTTTTAATTAACAAAATGTTTTTTTTTAAAAATGTCATTAAGTGAAAATACAGTGAAAGGGTCAAAGTTATAAGACCAAACTGCTAAATGTCCTTTTTTATATCTATGTAACGTTATATATAACTTTATTGACACGTTGCCATTGTTCTGCTTCTCTCCTGATGACGGCTAGCCTTGTTATTGACCTGTCAATCAAAGGTAGCCACGCCCCAAATCACATGATTCTTTATCTTCTATTTTCTTATAAATGGGGCAATTATTTACACAATTAACAACATATTGTCTTGAAGACTTTTTTAGTAGCGATTAAGACCATAGTGTTATCCTAAAAAATTCTGTAATTCTAATTTTGTATTCAAATGAATGTACCGAAATGCTTTTGCAGCCCCCGTCAGCACCCCCTGATGGAATTTTTCGGTCGAATGCAGCTTAAGGCACTTCCTGGTTTGCCTCACTGTTCAGACCCGGAGGTTGCCGCCTGACTGTATACTGGAAGTATGGATGGGGTGCCGTGCAATGAGTTCTTAAACGAAGAAGTAAGTTAGCACTTCCGCTCCTCTCAAACTTAGTGAGGATTTTGAATGGGTTGATGGTTAGATGCCTGAAATAAGGTGTGTGGTTAACACAAGCTGAAGAGATGTGAACCGGCGACTGCCACTGAGACCATGCAAACCGGCGACTGCCACTGAGACCACGCGAACCGGCGACTCCCACTGAGACCATGCGAACCTGCGACTGCCACTGAGACCATGCGAACCTGCGACTGCTACTGAGACCATGCGAACCATTGACTGCCACCGAGACCATGTGAACCGGCGACTCTGTTGCTGAGACCATGTGAACCAGTAACTCTGCCACTGAGACCATGTGAACCAGTAACTTTGTCGCTGAGACCATGTGAACCAGTAACTCTGCCTCTGAGACCATGTGAACCACTAACTCTGCCGCTGAGACCATGCAAACCGGCGACTGCCACTGAGACCATGCAAACCGGCGACTGCCGCTGAGACCATGCAAACCGGCGACTGCCACTGAGACCATGCAAACCGGCGACTGCCATTGAGACCACGCAAACCGGTGACTGCCACTGAGACCATGCGAACCTGCGACTGCCACTGAGACCATGCGAACCTGCGACTGCCAGCGAGACCATGCGAACCGGCGACTCTGTCGCTGAGAGACCATGTGAACTGGTGACTCTGTCGCTGAGACCATGTGAACCAGTAACTCTGCCGCTGGGACCATGTGAACCAGTGACTGCTACTGAGACCATGCGAACCGGTGACTGCCACCGAGACCATGCGAACCGGCGACTCTGTCGCTAAGATCATGTGAACCAGTAACTCTGCCGCTGAGACCATGCGAACCGGCGACTGCCACTGAGACCATGCAAACCGGCGACTGCCACTGAGATCATGCGAACTGCAAACTCTTGTAGATTGTAGATTAGGTTAATAAACAATATTAGGTGAAGCAAAACAGTAGTGACGCTCAAGTCATGCGACAACGAAGTAGTTCGCTATAGCCTAATGTTAGCTTTTTACTTCTGTCGGCTGCATTAACGTTTCAAATATCATAAAAGTGGTGTTCATTTGTGAAGATTATCCTGCTGAACAAATATGTAAACATCAGAAATGTGTGTTTGCCACAGAGGTTATTTTCGGTGATGATCCGAAATCCAATGCAAAAAACCTATAGGTGACTTCTCAATAGACCCCATGGCTTTATGTTTTTACGGTAAAAAAAAAACGGCAGCTGTGGTTACCAGAACTTTACTGAATGATTTACTGAAATCAATGTTTCAAACAATGTTTCACACAACTATGTAATGAGCCAACTATTTCATGGTAGTGGTGTGTAAAGGGCATGTAATATTGGGTTAAAAGTCGTATCGTGTTGCTGTTGTTATTGCTATAAACCAATAAGTTGAATTTCCACAGTCAAAACATTTCATCAGTTTATAGTTCACCTTCATTCCTCAAAGCTGACTGAGCCTGACTTTCACATAGTGGTGGAGCAATGAGGGGAACAGACCATGTCCACACACACACACACACACACTTGTGCACAAACAAACGTAACAACAGAGCTTGTACTGATTGTATGGGTTTTCCAGAAATACATGAATCATTTGTGGAAGAGAAATATTCAGTGGAACCAAAGAAATTACACTGCAAATTATTTGTTTCTTACCAAGATAAAAAAAAACTTAGAAGTGTTGCAGCAAGACCATTTCCCTCAGATTTAGTGTTTTTATCTTGTTTTTAGAGACACCTTTTTTGCAGTGTAATGAATTAGGGAATCATATGATGAATGATTGTATTTACTTTCCCTTGACTCTGTTTGACCAATTTGTAAATGGTATGTCCTGACAGGAAATCTGAATACATGTGCTTGTTGTACAAAATATCCACAGATATCTGAACTTATCGGCCTACAAAAGCTTATATCAGTCAAAGCTTTGGCTGGTCCCTATGAGTCAGGACAGGACTGAACCCGAGCGTTTAACACCCAACAGGAAACATGCCTGACTGAGGTCAAGCACCAGGAACATGTGTGTCTGTGAAACAGAGACAGAGACAGAGACTGAGGGAAAGAAAGGGAGCTAGTGTGTTTGAGTCCTCATGCATGGATTTATGCCTGTGCATGCTTGAGTGTGTGTGTGTGTGTGTGTGTGTGTTCTTGTACTTCCTACATAATGGACCGGCACACGTTTTTAACCAACAGAGTGAGGACATTTCGGCCTGACTGAATGAAGCCGCTGCTAATTCATGTTAGCATTTAGCGTAGCATTAACTAGGATGTTCATTTAGCCACGCCCCAAATCATACGATTCGTTATCTTCTATTCTCTTCTAAATGGGGCCATTATTTACACAATTAACATCATATTGTCTTGAAGAAGATTTTTTTAGTAGCGATTAAGACCATAGTGTTATCCTAAAAAATTCTGTAATTCTCATTTTGTATTTAAATGAATGTACCAAAATGCTTTTGCAGCCGCTGCTGGAATTTTGGGTGAATGCAGCTTAAGGAACTTCCTGGTTTGCGGAGGACCGGCACACGTTTTTAACCAACAGAGTGAGGACATTTTTGGAAAGTGAGGACATTTCAGCCGGCCCTCACTTCTTTAAAGGCTTTTTTTTGCGATTTCAGACTTTGTTTTAAGGGTAAAGGTTATGTTAGGGTTAGGCATTTAGTGGTGATAGTGAAGGTTAGGTTAAGGATAGGGAACAAGGTTATTATAGTTAATGAAAACTAAACAAAATAACAAAAACTAGAATTGCAAAAAACATTTTCGTTAACTGAAATAAAAATAAAAATGAGAGTTTAAAAAAAAAAAAAAGATAATTAACTGAAACTGTATAGTGTGGTTACAAAACTAACTAAAATTATAATGAAAATGTCCTTCGTTTTCGTCTTTTTCAAATTTTTTCATACATAATGAAGATGGATAAGACAAAGGAAATAAAGGCAAAATTTACTGTGACCTCTTTCAATCTCCCACTAAACAAATACCCCATTACAAAAAACTAAAACTAACACTAAAACTAATGACAACTAAACTTAAACTAAAGCATTTCAAAACAAAATTCACAACAAAATTAAAACTAAAACTAATGAAAAATCCAAAACTACTATAACCTTGATAGGGAATTCACTGTTCCAGTGAGGGCCCTCACAAAGATAGAAGTACAAGTGTGTGTGTGTGTGTGTGTGTGTGTGTGTGTGTGTGTGTGTGTCTGTGTGTGTGTGTTCCTGTACTTCCCACATAGTGAGGACCGGAACATGTTTTTAACCAACAAAGTGAGGATATTTCGGCTGGTCCTCACTTGTTTTAAGTCTTTTTTGAGATTTCAGACTTTGTTTTCAGGGTTCAGGTTACAATTAGGTTTATGTTTAAAAAAGATAATTAATTAACTAACTGAAACTATATTGTGTGGTTAAAAAACTAACTAAAATTATAGTGAAAATGATTTTGTCAACTTTTTTCATACATAATGAAGATGGATAAGGCAAAGGAAATAAAGGCAAAATTTACTGTGACCTCTTTTCAACTCCCACCCAACAAAAACCCCATTACAAAAAACTAACACAAACATTAAAACTAATAAAAACTAAAACTAATGAAAAATCCAAAACTATTATAACCTTGCAAGGGAATTCACTGTTCCAATGAGGGCCCTCACAAAGATAGAAGTACAAGAATGTGTGTGTGTGTGTGTGTGTTTGAGAGAGAGAGAGAGACACCAGAAAGTAGCTCTTGTGCAGTGTTCGAAGTAGAGCTGCTCGTCACTGAAAGGAGCCAGATGAATATCACCATAGGAGGGAAACATCAGACCTGGAGAGAGAGAGACACCGATAATAAATATGAGAGATAGAATAGAAAAAGAACACATTTAGATTGAGAGGGTAAACAGCTGGAGGAACCACTTCAGGGACCATAAGAAAATATGAGCTGTCCCAAGTCAAGAGGGGTAAGTTTCAAGTGAAAAATAACACGTTCCAAGTCAAGATAAGTAAGTACCGATACCAACATGTCCAAAGCATTGTTTCAAAACAACCTCCTAGAACCCGAGGGTTTTCTGAAAAAATGCAAAATATAAATAAAAAAATAAAATAGGAAGAATTATCAAATTTCTCAGCCTCTGTAGCACATAGAAATACGAAATAAAATACATCTAAAAGCTGTAACTGTACATCGCCTTGTCCGAAAAGCCATTAACACCCCCCCCCCAAACAACATAGAGTATAAATAGACAGTAATTTTTGGATGATCTCATAACTTCTGTAAAATTCTTTCGTGTGGAGCCTTGGAAATTTTTCTTTCTTTTTTTTTTTCCTTAAGATTTCAACACGTGTATTTCAGCGAATCGCATTGCATTTCATCAGTTATGTGTTTTAAAAAAGACCAAATCATCATCATCATGCAATGTATACATTGCATCTGGTCTAAATGTGTTAAAGACAAGGCTCAAGGAATGGCAAATATGTGTGCTTACAACTCTGCAAAAAGCCAGCTCTCAAAAACAAGGAAAAAAGTACAAAAATTAGGTATATTTTGCTTAAAAATAGCAAAATTATCTGCCGAAGGAAAAGAAAATTTGGCTTGTCAACCCTTCTAAATCAAGTAAGACTATCTAATCTCAATGAATCCACAAATACCTTTTTTTTCTTGATTCTAATGAATTGTATTATTATATTTTTCAGATAATAGTATAATATTATATTATATTTCTTGAAACCAGCAAAGTCAGACTAAAACCTAGAGTACTTTTCTTGATACAGCTACAAATATTTTTCTCTGTACGTAGAATATTTTTCTTAAAATTGTTGAAATAAGGCAAAAGCCGTGGAATCTTTATATGAAACAAGTGAAGCAGTGTAAAATAAAAACTGCTTACTAAGAAGAACTATCTTCTTTCAGACAAAAAATAAGCATATATCCCCTTGATCTAAGATATTTCATCTTACTTAGATTTCAGTTTTTGCAGTGCACCATCTAATGGGCTCAGAAAATAAAAGGGTTTATGAGGTTTCATTTGGCCATCACTAATACCAATTATAATGTCAGGCATTTGTCATAATTCTATAAGTTTCTTAGGTTTTGTCCTTGTAGAACCTGATAATGTAATAATTCCCGATAATGTAATAACCCCGATAATGTAATAAAAATCTGCACTTGAGTCCATTGAACATGTAATAAAACCTGATAATGTAATAACTTCCCGATAATGTAATAAAGTGCATTTCCCAATAATGTAATACACCTTTTACCAATAATGTAATGTATATTAGTATAACACCAAGCACCTTTAGATTTCAAGAAGCTGTTGAATGCGTTCGTGTGTCATGGATACCTCGTTTGTGAAAAACGGATGAACGGGTCAAAAGTTAATAAACATTCAACTTTGACCTGTTGGTGGCGCTAGAGCTCTTGAGCTAGTGTTGCCTACACAGTATCACCACATGAACCCAAGTAATGGGTGGTCTGCTGTTAAATTATTACAATATTGGGGATTTATTACATTATCAGGACTTGTGAAATGAAGGCTAACCTGATAATGTCCTCCCATTAATGTTGTACTTTATTACATTATTGGTAAAAAGTGTTTTACATTATTGGGAAATGCACTTTATTACATTATCAGGGTTATTACATTATCAGGTTTTATTACATTTTCTTTCTTTTTTTTTTTTTTAAAGATTATTTTTACTGCTTTATTAGACAGAGACAGATAAAAAGGGGGAGACAGAGGGGAAGACATGCAGCAAAGGGCCCTCAGGTCGGATTCGAACCTGGGTCCGCTGCAGCAAGCACACAGCCTTCATGGTAAGCGCTCTACCAGTGTGAGCCACCGGGACGCCCCTTTATTACATTTTCAGTGGACTCAAGTGCAGATTTTTATTACATTATCGAGGTTATTACATTTTCAGGAATTTATTACATTATCAGGTTATACAGTCGTCCTCTGTATTCCTGATTCTTCTCTACTCCTACCATTGGGTTTGAGCCATTTTCTGGCATGCAAGAAACTCTCCATGAGTTTCTCATTGAGCAGCATGTATCCCATTGGTTCAGAGACAATGACATCTACCATGTCAGGACAGCTGACCTCCTCCACCTCGCCTTCTAGGACCTTGATCTGCTCAGACAGACAGTTATTCTGGACCAGGATCTGCACAGGAGACAGAAACGAGCTGCATTAGATAACACACAAGTCTTTTTATGATCGGAAGTTGATGTGTTTGGACATGATCGTATGATTTAGAGCAGTGATTCCAAACAGGAGGGGCCCGACCCCCCCAGGGGGGCACCAAAGATCCAGGGGGGTTGCGAAGCCCTCTTGATTTTAAGGGATGTAATAAATCTAATGTGTTAAATATAGATGAGTGAGCATTTAATTCATGTGTGGTAGTGGGACAAAAACAACTAGAACTAGGCCTGTAAACAGGACTGAACGGGACCGAGCCGAGTGGAGCCGTCGGGGGAGGCCAAGTCGGCGGAGGCCAAGTCGGCGGAGGCCACGTCGGGCGCAGCGCTGTGGGCTCAGTCCCTATGCGTACCAAATGGCGTGTCTCCTACCATTGTGCTCGGGGTAGGTGTAAAACATGTTACTTGCTGTTGTCAGCAGGGGGCGCTATGACTGGGTGTCAATATAGACACGTGGGTGTGGTCAGGGCAGGAGCCAAATCATGTGTGTGAAATTTGGGACCGATTGGACAATGTATGGTCAAGTTATACATTCTGGTGTGTTATGGCAAGACACCATATTTTGGCGCCATGCCACGGCCACATAATGTGACCATTGGTAAAGCTTTCAATAACTTTTGATCCCAAAGGCCTTGTGATGGTACTGACCAAGTTTGTAGTTGATCGGGTAAAATCTGTAGGAGGAGTTCGTTAAAGTATGCGAGGTAGAAATGGGCAAAAACGCTGACTATTGTGATATTCAAACTAAGATGGCAGACTTCCTGTTGGGTTTGAGGTATGGCTCCAAGAGGCTTTTTGGTGCGTCTCCACATGATTCATATGTGTACCAAATTTTGTGTCTCTATGTGAAAGCCACTGCTCGGGCTAGGTGTAAAACATGTTACTTCCTGTAGCCAGCGGGGGGCGCTATGACAGTTTGTCAATATTGACATGTGGGTGTGTTCAGGGCTGGACCCTCTTCAAGTGTGAGAAATTTGGGACAGATTGGACAATGTATGGTCAAGTTATCCAGTCTGGTGTTTGATGGCGAGACGCCATATTTTGCCGCCATGTCACGGCCACATAGTGTGAAGGTGTTGATAAGTTGTGTTCCCCAAGGCCTTGTAATGGTACTGACCAAGTTTGAAGTCAATGGGATTAAATCTGTTTGGGGAGTTATGTAAAGTATGCAACGTGGTCATTTTATGAAAGGGGGCGTGGATAAAGCATTAAGGGGCGGGGCTTGATGAAAGATGATTATTTAGAAGTGTCAAGGGCCGGACTGTGATGAAGCATGAGAAGTTTGGAGCAAATGGGACAAAGTATGTAAAAGTTATAAAGATCTGTTGTTTTTTGGCGAGACGCCATATTTTGCCGCCATGCCACGGCCACATAGTGTGAGCGGCGGTAAAGCTTTCAATAACTTTTGATCCCAAAGCCCTTGCTACTGACCAAGTTTGAAGGCAATTGGGTAAAATCTGTAGGAGGAGTTCGTTAAAGTATGCGTGGTGGAAATGGGGAAAATGCCACATTCGATCCAAGATGGCCGACTTCCTGTACGTTTTAGAGAATAGCTTCCCCAGACTTTTTGGTGCGTCTTCCCATGATACACGTATGTACCAAATTTCGTGTGTCTACGACAAAGCAGTGTGAAATAATGACATTTAGGGGGCGCTAGTGAGTCATTTTGCCACGCCCATTCCCGCGAACACTATCTCACGTAAATTTCACGTGAGATTGACGTTTATTCCAAATATGGTGAGTTTTTGAATATTATAAAGCTTCCAAATTAGCGATTCATTTTTGGGAAGGACAGACCAATAACAATAGGGGCCTCGCACTGGTAGTGCTCGGTCCCTAATAAATAAGGGCTACATTAAACGTTTATTCATTTAAATAGAAAAATCACTACAGAAAAGTTTAAAAATAAAGGCTATATCGCGAAAATAAGGACGTGTAACATCCCTGCAGTATACACAGGTGACCTCACCTAGTGGTAACCTCACCTAGTGGTAACCTCACCTAGCGGTAACCTCACCTATTGGTAACCTCGCCTAGCGGTAAGCTGTAACCTCATCTAGCGGCAACCTCGCCTAGCGGTAACCTCATCTAGCGGTAACCTCGCCTATCGGTAAACTGACCTACCGGTAACCTCGCCTAGCGGTAAGCGGTAACCTTGCCTAGCGGTAACCTCACCTAGCGGTAACCTCACCTAGCAGTAACCTCACCTAACAACAGAAACACAGAGCTAATGGAAAAATGGTGAAGTGTCAGGGAGATGAAAATGCTGAATATCTCAAAAAGAAAAAGAGAGGGTACCATGAAAGTCACATTGAGTTCAGCTTCATAGAAGCAACGGACAATGGGGGGGTCGCCAAAGTTTTCAATGGTAAAAATGTGGGTCCCTCAAGAAAAAGGTTGGGAACCTCTGATTTAGAGCTTTTATGATATCTTGAAAGAATAAATGGTTGTCATGTAAATTAATGTTTCAAGCTTTAGAAGTGCTCCAACTGATATTATCTGTGGGGAAAATCAATTAGCCTTTTAATTCCAAAACCATTGGTTTTATTTATCCAGGTTTTAACCCTGTGGAGTCATTCTGCATGTACAGTCATGAAAAAAAAATAGACAGTTGTTTTCTTGAATTTCTTATTCATTTTATTTGTTTGGACAAATATAAATATAATAATAATAATAATAAGAAAATAGCTCATGAGAGTTTAATTTAAGAGCTGATCTCCATGGTTTTATTGGTAATAACCAAAATTATCAAGAAAACCATGGAAAATGTCTAGATATCAGCTCTAAAATTAAACTCTCATGAGCTATTTTTGTTTTTATCATTATTCTTTTTTGTATATATTATTTGGACTGTATATAACAATTAAACATGTTTACCATGTCATGTTGGTATCATATTATTCAGCACAATCTCATCTATGTGCCCTGATAATTATTTTTTCACTTTGACTTACAGGATCAACATTTTGAACCAAAAAGAAACCTAAAATGTATGTTTTTATTTTTACTTTAAAACACAATCATGCTCAATGAAGAATTTTAAATGCGGATAACATCTAGTTCTATAAATATCTGCTCAATATATATCTCCGCTTTTACTTGGCCTATCATAATCAAATTAAATCTAGCATTGAGTTTAAAGCCAGTACTTTAGAGCAGCTATTCTCAACCTTGGGGTCCCGACCCCAATTGGGGTCGCGAGATGATTTCTGGGGGTCGCCAAATCATTTTGGAAGTCAGCTCTGTCTCCACTGTGTTTAAGTGTTCATGTGTTCATGTGTTTTCGTGTTTTTGGTCATTTTGTGTCTTTTTTGGTCATTTTTGGTAATTCTGTGTCTTTTTTGGTCATTTTGTGTCTTTTTTGGTCACTTTGTGTTCTTTCTGGTCATTGTGTATCTCTTTTGGTCATTTTGTGTCTTCTTTTGATAATTTTGTGGTCAATTTGTGTCTTTTTTGGTCATTTTGTTTCTTTTTTTGGGCCATTTTGTTTCTTTTTTTGGGCCATTTTGTGTCTTTTTGTGGTCATTTTGAGTCCTTTTTTACTTAATTTTATGTAATTTTTTGGTCATTTTGTGGTCAATTTGGTTATTTTTTGGGTAATTTTGTTTCTTTTCTGACGAATACCAAAGTTATTACTTTCCTCTGGCTTGAAGCTGACTGTTACACACTCAGGAGGTCAGAATGGACCCTTAAACTGATAGCATAAAACTTAGATTAAAAGTAACAATAAAATATAAAAAAATATATAACTGCACAGACAGAGAGATGTTTTAGTTGTTGTCTGCTTCATTATTTGTCCAAAATTCGTCGTATCAACTGAGTTTGTATGATCTGAACTGTGTGCGTGAGATTGCGTTCAGTGAGCGGGGGTCGCTGACAACATGCATGTTAAATTGGGCGTCGCGACTCAGAAAGGTTGAGAACTACTGATGTAGAGGGAAACATGCTGCTTAATCTTTACGTTATGACATCATGAAGAAGTCATGCTCCGGCGCTTTCGTGGACTCCAGAAGGTTAAGATATATTTCTCTGAGTTGTCTGCCTCTAACACCAGTAGAAGTTCAAAGCAGTTTATCTTATGGTGTCCACAGCACTGAAATATTTCAGTTCAACATTACATTACATTACATCTCATTTAGCTGATGCTTTTATCCAAAGCAACTTACAACAAGTGATTTTTTTCATTACACGTCTTTCCAGAAACAATGTTGTGGGTCCTCTGGATAATTCACAGGACTCTATTTTATGGGACTTTTTCTAAGAAAGCCTTTAAAACTGGGGATTGGATTATCCAGCAGTCTAGCAGATTTTGGAAGTGTTTTTGGAAAAAAGACACATCAAAACCTGGGGAAAAAAAGTAGAAGGATCAATATCCATTCATTTATACACCATCTCTTGGATCTTTATGGAGTGTTGAGCATTTCAGAGCTACTGATGACCTGTTGTGGAGCAGGTAAATCTGACCCAATGCAGATATAATCCCCACGTATCGGTCTCTGCTTAGTGCTGTGTGCATCAGCATCTCTCTGCAGCCCCTATCCTACTGAACTCTGGGCCAGATGTTGCTGCAACCCATTAACTCCCCAGAATGCCACGCTCTGCATGTGATGTATGTACTCTATGTGTGTGGGTGAGCCATCTAGCACACTGCTGTGGTTTCTCTTTAGAGAACACATAACATTACTCTCCAAACTGTGTATGTGAGCTCACAGTTTAGGATCCTAAAAGATCCTATGCTTTATGTTCTGCACAGACCAGTTTTTAAACTTGTCAGAGATTACACTATCTTAAAGTGGACTTTATAATGCAACATGATCTCACAAAATTATGTGCCACCAGCACAACTTCTTAACACCGGATTCTATGCTGGTCATGGTCATTTCATGTTATTTTGTGAAACAGCAGAACATTCTAAAAATAGCACACGTCATTATACATACACATAGGCTACTAAACCACAGACCTAGGTTTAGGGCAAAAAAACCTAAATTGTTATAAAAGAGTTTAAAAAAAGTAAATACATATATGTACGTGAATGCCGGAAGTGAAGTCGTTACGAGGGTGAAGTAAGTCATATAAGTATAAGTTACTTAAACAACATAAGTTACGTATACAACATAAGTTTCGTATACAACATAAGTTACGTATACAACATAAGTTACGTATACAACATAAGTAATGTAAACAACATAAGTTACGTAAACAACGTAAGTTATGAAAAATAAAGCAATTCACAAACCGTGAGCCACGGTTTGTGAATTGCTTTAAGTTAGGTAATAAACGTAAGTTATGTTTAAAAAAAACAAAACATGATTCACAAACTGTAACAACAGATCTTACGTAAACAACGTAATTCAATCATGACGTTGTTAACCCAGGGAATCCTTGTGCCTGGCACGTAAAAGGATCCCCTTTGAATTTACATTGGCACTGTTTTGGTGTTAAAAAGTTGTGCCGTAATTTTGTGAGATCAGGCTGATATAATGACAAAGATGGAGGATGGAGGCTTCACATCTACTGACCTGTGTATACTTGGCCATTGGGTCAGACTCAACAGCATACACTCTGGTTGCTCCTGCTTGGACTGCAAAGAAAGACAGGATAGCAGAACCACAACACACATCCAGAACCACCTAAAGACACAGGAGGACAAAGGGGCAACTGGTTAGCCTACTGACATACATATACACCTAGATTTTGTTATAATCAAGGTTGTTATAGTTAACGAAAACAAATGAAATAACGAAAAGTAAAAAAAAAAAAAACGATAACTAACTGAAACAGTATAGAGGTGACAAAACTAACTAAAATTACAGTAAAAATGTCCTTCATTTTCATCTTTGTCACCTTTTTTCATATGTAAACCTTTTTGGTTGATATGAAATCTATTCATCTATCTGGTTTTATGACTTAATAAACTTATTGGGGCTGAGATGAATCAGACAAAGGAAATAAAGGCAACATTTATTGTGACTTTTTTGAATCTGGCACCCAACAAATACTAACACTAAAACTAATAAAAACTAAACTAAAACTAAGCATTTTCCAAAAACAAATACTTATTAAAACTGACAAACTCACTATTAAAACTAATTAAAATGATCAAACTCACTCTAAAAATTGCAATTAAAACTAACTGTATTTGAAAACAAAAAATCACAACGAAATTAAAACTAAAACTAATGAAAAATACAAAACAATTTTAACCTTGGTTATAATGGTCAAAATTATAAGAAACAGGCGAAGTCACGAGAAATGATTCAAAATTAGAAAAAAAGGTTGAAATCACGAAAAAAAAATTAAATAAGTAGAAAATAGTAAAAATCATGAGAAAAATGTTGAAGTCACAAGAAATTGTCAAAATTTAAAAAAAAAACAGTTGAAGCCACGCAAAAAGAATCAAAAGGACATAAAAAGTTGAAATCATGGGAAAAAGGTAAAAATTAGAAAAAAATCAAAATCATGAAAAAAAGTAAAAATAAGTAGAAAATAGTCAAAATAATGAAAAATAAGTTTAAGTCACAAGAAATTGTCAAAATGAAAATAAAAAAGTTGAAGTCAAATGAAAAAGTCAAAATGACAAAAAAGTTGAAATCATTGAAAAAGGTCAAAATCAGAAAAAAAGTCGAAGTCACGAAAAATTATTCAAGATCAGAAAAAAAGTACAAAAGAAAAAGTTGAAATCATGGAAAAAAAGGTCAAAATTAAAAGAAAAAAATTGAAGTCACAAACAATTGTCAAAATGAAAAGAAAAAAGTTGAAGTCACAAGAAAAAAGTAAAAAAAAAAAAGACAAAAAAAGGTTGAAATCATGGAAAAAAGGTCAAAATGACAAATTCCCAAAATGTTTTCAACACTTTCTTTAAATCAAACCAGTAGAATTTGTGCCATCTTACATCAGGCCTTTTTACCCACACACAGGGCAGGATGAGATGACATGCAACAAAGATCCCTGCAGGATCTAAAACAGGGAGGTTGCTGGTTGCGCCCATCATTTATCTTTATTTAATGTTGTAGAAAGCATCATCTGTAGGAAGCAGTTTATTTTAAACACCCGATTTGAATGCTATCACACTATTGAATAATTGCTTATCAGCGGTTGTATTGCATTTAACCTGTTTTGACCATATTTCCTGAACAAATTATTATAAAACAAGTAACAAAAATATTGCTGTGACGACGTATACATCACATCGGGCTTTTAACCTAAAAATCGAAAACCTGATGTGACAATGGTAATAGGCCACTCAATTATTTTCACTGTTTAAATTATTTTAAATTATTATATACTCTGCTGTTCAATTTAAAGTACATTCATTCATTCATTCATTCATTCATTCATTACCATTAACCGCTTATCCTAATTTAAAGTACATTTGACCAAATATAAACAAAAAATAATCCTATTCTATTCTGTCACCATTTTGATATATGTTGTGGAGATGCAAAGAAAAAGGCAAATTTGTGTTTCTGTAAGCAGAAAAGGTGTCCAGTTTATTTATTTTAAAATAAGAAATATAATAAACATAAATTCCATAAACGCCCAATGTATCGTATATGTTACATCACAGATCTTTGACATTTAGGGGTAGTATTTTTTTTTTTTTTTTTTAAACATCATAAATGTGTTCTATGTGGTCCACTTGGTCTTTGGTATATCCCTCATAATTTTCCTTTAAGGATAAACAGGTCTGGGTTCTTATGGGTTAAGGTTGGTTTGAACTCCCTTTCAGTGCTGAAGTCCAAATCACTCCCAGTGTGTGCAAGGAAAAAATGTACCGGAGCTTTCAACAAAATCAGTTTCACTCAGCAATTACTATGATGAGTATACGTTACCAACAAGAAGAAGGCAACCCAATGACCTGCAGCACTTCTTTATGTGAAATAAACAGAATATGATGTGCTGTCACCTTGCCTCTGAAGTCACTCTCATTGAGTAAAATGGCTCTCTGGTAGGTGGCAATCCTCAGATAATCATGCAGTAGGCTTTGCTGTTGGGACAGACAGCTGTGAAACTACACACACACACACACACACACACACACACACAAACACACACATTTGAAATATTTATTCATGCCCACATAAAAAAATGTACAAGGGTTCTTGCACAAGGGACATACAGTGCATTTGACAATAGGAGTCGGTCAGTTACAAGGTGCTTTGGCGGCTGAACGTAATTACATATATGATAATAATAATAATTATAATTATAATTATCATATATGATGACCTACACTGGCCTACAAAGTCTAACTGCAGTAACTATGCAAAGAGTAAAACGGAGAAAAATGCTTTAAAGTTATTTTTAACATGTTTGGCCAAATTGGTGATATGACACTTATTGATGATGTAATTTTTATGCTCAAAAATCATGATGATTTATTTGACCTTTGACCCCAAAAACGTAGTCACTGCATTGCTGTAAAAGGTTATAATTGTAATGCAAAAACAGAGAGGAGTAACAACAATGTTATTGTCTTCTTTCACCTTTTATATTTTGTTTTCAGTGAATAAACATTTTCAAATTTATTTTTGTTATAAGTGTATTTAAATGTGTTTAACAACTCTATTCAAAGACGTGCATATTTTACACTTAATATTATAATGGGTAAATGGGGTGCACTTATATGGCGCTTTTATCCAAAGCGCTTTACACTACACACTACGCACACATTCATACTGGTGGCCGAGGCTACCAGGGCATTCATTCACACACCGATGAACGCAGCATCGGGAGCCATTTTGGGTTCAGTATCTTGCTCAAGGATACTTCGACATGTAGGCTGCAGTGGTCGGGGATCGAACCACCAACCTTCCGGTTACTGGACGAACGCTCTACCAACTGAGCCACAGCCGACTTTTATAAAGTATATAAAATAAAGTAATGTTATATTTTAGTCTTAATATAATTGTATCTCACTTTTTTACTTCATCACTATCTAGATAATAATTTCCGTTTCAAATAAACTTATAATTTCTATTATTTGTATCTTTAAATTAGTATACTAATAACTAAGTATGTATTACTGCTTGGTTTTGAGTTGGATTTTGTGGTTTTTATATCATTATTAAGCAAAATTGGAATCTAAAACTTTGTCACAAGATAAAATAGACATCAAGGAGTTAATTTTTAGTTATAACTCAATTTTAAACAAAAATGTAGTTACTGCAGTTAGACTTTGTAGGACAGTACAGGTCAGATAAAAAGCACACACACACACACACACACACGATAATGAGCAAACAGGACTATTTGTCCATGCACCTGCAGTCAGATGATTGAGTGGCCTACCTCGTAGCCCTGAGTTGGGGCATTTTCAGTCCATCTTTCAAACATGTTGGGATGTCTCCTTTGACCCCTCTCTCCATCCTTGTTTCCTCTCTCATCTCCTTTTGTGCAACCTCTTATAGCCTCACCATTACTCCCTCTCTTTAACACGTGTTGAAAGCTTTTCATATCTGGAGAGTAAGAGAGGACAGGATGTTAGAACTCCTGACACACTAATACAAAACAAAGTCCAGCATGACAAGCAGTATGAGCTTAAACATAGACTGGACTGACCAGTTGGAGTTCTGAACTGCAGCAGAAGGCTTAGCTTGCCGACAGTGACCATGAAAGACTGTGCTCCGACCTGACAGCTGTCCATCTCATTGGAAACAGTGAACTGGAAGAGTGATGCTCTGTTGACTGAAAACATTTCAGAAGATGAAGATGACACCCTAACGGTGATTCCAAAGCTTTACCACACTTTTACTACACTGTGTTTGTGTGTGTGCTCACCATCCTGCACAGTGAGCTGCGGAGCCTCCAGTCCCATGCTGAGGAGCACAGTGAGCTCCTGCTGGGCTCCCTGCCTGCACACACTGACCTGCTGCAGTCTCCTCACCTCCTCCTGGACCTGCACCTCCTTGGATGGATGGATGGAAGGGTGGATGGATGGAAGGGTGAATGGATGGATGGATCAATGGATGGATGAATCAATGGATGGATGGATGGATGGATGGATGGATGGATGAATCAATGGATGGATGGATGGATGGATGGATGGATGGATGGATGGATGGATGGATGGATGGATGGATGGATGGATGGATGGATGGATGGATGGATGGATGGATGGATGGATGGATGGATGGATGGATGGATGGATGGATGGATGGATGGATGGATGGATGGAAATTACAGGACTGACACTCAGTATGACAAATTTATAGATCAATTGTGAACATATGGATCATGGAGAATGTAAAGAATAGTATTACCTGCTACACTGATGAAAAACAAACAAGCACTTCCGCACTATAAACATATATTCTGTGTAAATGAACGCTAATTAAGTGGCAGAATTTCTTTTTTACATGTGCACACAAATAATGGCAATCTCCCAGATTGGATTGCAATATACAGTATGACACGTATGACATCAATATGGTAGAATATTGTTCAGATTTCACTGTAAATGTACATATAAGGTTTGTCATCTAAGCAAAATACCACTTCTGTGTAATGGCAAACCCTGTTCCAAACAATGTCCATATTCACATCAACACAACACAACAACAGATAAATCTAGAACCGAGAACCAGGTTGATTTACTTAAAATGCATCTGATAAAAGCGAGAGCAGTATATATAAGTTGCCCTCTGCAGGGTTACCTTCTCATGTGTCTCCATGTGCTCCTCCTGCAGAGTGAAGACCCTGACAGGGAAAGCCAATGACGCCTCACTCATCTCCTCCATTCTTCAATGTGAAAGGAAGCTGCTCCTCCAGAAGAATGCAAGAAAGGGAGAAAGAGGAGGGGAGGAGGTTGGAGGAAAAGGGGAGGAGAGATGGAAGGATTGGGGGGGAAAATAGGAAGAAAAGTAAGGAACTGATGTTAACTCTATGGAGTCTCTTTTTGTCCATTTTTTAATCCTTTTCATCATGCCTGTATACACCACTTAAAAATGTTTAAATGCCATGTTGGTATATTTTTTTTCCCAGCACAACCTCACCTATATGACCTGATAATAATTTATTTTTTATTCTGACTTACTGGATCAACATTTTGAACCAAAAAGAAACAAGGAAAAACCAACATAAATGTGATCTTGTGATTGTGTGTGATCCTGTCATCAACTCTGGTTTTTATTCTAGTGGGACTCTATTTTATTTGTGTCTTGTGTGTTTAGCGTAATTTTATGTATTTTGTAGTCATTTTGTGTCTTTTGTTGTGACTTTTCCAATAATTATGTGTCTTTTTGGTCATTTTGTGTATTTTTTAGTAATTTTTTTGTCTATTTTGGACATTTTGTATCTTTTTGTTCCCTTTTTGTGTCTTTTTAAAGTCATTTTGTCTTTTGATTCTTTTTTGTGTCTTTTTGAGTCATTTTGTGTCCTTTTTTTTGGTCATTTTGTGTCACTTTCACTATCATGCTCAATAACATCCAGTTCTATCATTTTATACAAAATATATTTAACCTTGTCTCCAGTTTTACTTGGTATATCATCATCAAACTGAAACTGGCCTCATGGAGTTTACAGCTAGAACTTTAGAGGTAAATTTACAGTAGGGCTCCACGCTGCTTTGTTTTCTAGTCTGGATGTCATGAAGAAGTCATGC